>NW_023994549.1:255000-277500 GCF_015586225.1 Lucilia sericata
TAGTAATAGATAGATAGATAGATAGATAGATAGATAGATAGATAGATAGATAGATAGATAGTAGATAGATAGATATATAGATAGATAGATAGATAGATAGATAGATAGATAGATAGATAGATAGATAGCTAGATAGATAGATAGATAGATAGATAGATAGATAGATAGATAGATAGATAGATAGATAGATAGATAGATAGATAGATAGATAGATAGATCGATAGATAGATGAAGATAGATAGATAGATAGATAGATAGATAGATAGATAGATAGATAGATAGATAGAATAGATAGTAGATAGATAGATAGATAGATAGATAGATAGATAGATAGATAGAAGATAGATAGATAGATAGATAGATAGATAGATAGATAGATAGATAGATAGATAGATAGATAGATAGATAGATAGATAGATCGATAGAAAAAAATTGTTTAATAATACTGGCGATTTAAAAGAAATTTTTTTTAAAGAGTATAGATTGCTTAAGGTTTCTTTGAAAACAAAAAAAAACTAATCGATGCAGTAAATCGGTAGAATTTAATTTAGTAATAAAATAAACTTCATATGGTTTAAACAATTTGCATCAATTTTCCCACTTAGAATTTACATTCTTGTATGTAGTATGTAGGGGAATATACACGATTTGTCACCAACGAATACATACATAAAATATCATTCCTTATAATCGAATCGAAAATTTTTTCCAAATTATCTTACCAGAGGTTCATTAGGATTCTGAAAAAAATAATCATATTAAATTGTAGTTGAAGTAATAAAGATAATGTTGTATACAACATTAAAATTCAACTTTATGTTGCATAATATATTCATTGTGTAGTCTCATTTATTGTATTAAGCATTGCAATTCTTTTCTTATTTTAATCTATCTTGCACGCATCTACATTCAGATATCCATCTCTAATATATCGCAGTAGCAGTGATAAGGAACGACCGTAAATCTGCGGGGGATGAAGATGTTTTAAAGCAAATGAATATTGATGTGCGCATACGTACGAACTCGGGCAAACAGTTGACAGATTTCGAAATACTAGAACAAGTGCCGGTTAAAAATTTAGAAACTGGTGAAACAATGCCATTATCCGAGGTACGGCCACCGCCAGTACCAGAAGGTTGGAACCCCCTGTCACTGCATATACTTAAGTTAACATCACATTTGGAAGTTATACAAAAGGAATCGGACGATGAAAGTGTTATTGGTATACCGCCCAGTAGTGAGGGTCAGCCACAGGATGAGGAAGAGGGGGAGGCTGAGGACGGCAGTCGTTTGAAAAAGAAAACGGCCAAAATTAAACGTTTCTTCGGTTCAACTATGCGCAAGACCGTTGATAAAGCCAAATCGCTGGCATCAGAGGTATCACATGCTCGTCACAAAGAAGATGTGGCTGATATAGTTGATGTTATGAATCCAGAACAGAACATAAAAATTAAAGCCTCTTCTACCAACAAGGGTCCTTACGAATTTACCAAGTTGCAGCATGTACAAGTAAGATTTTTTAAAGGCCAACAATATTGAGGTTATTGATTTATTTTTCATCTTTTCAAAAGGATTTGTCTGGAGAACATACCGGGGCTGTTTGGTGTATGAAATTTAGTTCATGTGGCCGTTTATTAGCCACCGCTGGTCAAGATAAAGTTTTGCGTATTTGGGTTCTTAAAGATGCCTATCCATTTTTCCAAGTGAGTTATTATTGTGATTAACAACATAGTTAATTATTAATATAATTTAAAATTCTTACCAGGATATGCGTACTAAATATAATGCTGATCAAAAATCCTCACCAACGCCTTCACAAGAATCCTTGGTATCACAGCATTCTGCCGAGGAGGCTATAGCTATGGCAACAGCGGCTGAAAAATGTACTGGACCTTTTATGCCGAAATCCTTTTGCACTTACATCGGTCACACCTCCGATTTACTGGATGTGTCCTGGTCGAAAAACTACTTTATACTCTCAAGTTCCATGGATAAAACAGTACGTTTATGGCATATTTCACGTAAGGAGTGTCTTTGCTGTTTCCAGCATATTGACTTTGTAACGGCCATTGCATTTCATCCTCGTGACGATCGTTACTTCCTCAGCGGCAGTTTAGATGGTAAACTACGTTTATGGAATATACCCGATAAAAAGGTGGCCTTATGGAATGAAGTCGACGGTCAAACGAAACTAATAACAGCGGCAAACTTTTGTCAAAACGGTCAATTTGCTGTAGTGGGTTCCTATGATGGTCGTTGTATTTTCTACAATACCGATCAATTGAAATATCATACTCAGATACATGTACGCTCGACACGTGGTAAAAATCGCATTGGACGCAAGATCAGTGGCATTGAGCCCATGCCGGGTGAAGATAAAATCTTGGTTACATCTAACGATAGTCGTGTGCGTTTATACGATTTGAGAGATTTGAATTTGTCCTGCAAATATAAAGGTTATCTAAATGCTTCATCGCAAATTAAGGCATCTTTCAGTCATGATGGCAAATATATTATAGCGGGTTCAGAAAATCAATGTATTTATATATGGAAAACAATCATGATTATTCAAAATTAAGTTCGGTAAGTTGTCTCTCGTGTTTGGCTAATTAAAGTGTAAGTGGAATTTAATTTTCAATACTTTTAGGTACGTCGTGATAGAAGTGATTTTTGGGAGGGAATTAAAGCCCATAACGCTACAGTTACTTGTGCAATATTTGCTCCACATCCTGAGGCCATTATTAAGCCCGAACCTGATGAAATTTCACATGAAAAAGTAAATAATATATATATTTATTTTTGCATAAGAACTACATTATTAATATTTCTTACTTTTTCTCTTGAAGCAAACAAATAATCAACCAGATCCCTTGGTAGAACAACATAAAAAAGGTTGCGGTTATGTCATGGTCAGTGCCGATTTTAATGGAGCCATAAAAGTGTTTATCAATAAAACAAAACCTAAACACAGCAGTCTACCTTATACTGCAATAGCCGATTAAATTATAATTATATAATAATAATAATATTAATAAACTAATAATAATGTTATATTCTAAATTGTATGCGATATACAAACATACATATATTTTGTTAAATATTTAAATTTCTTCTTCTACATTTTAACTTTTTCATTTTAAATTCTTTCTATTTTTTGGAAAAATAATTAAAAATATAAGAAACAAAACAACTAATAACATTAAAATATTAAATAATTTATTTACAGAATTGATATTATTGCAACACACATATATAAATATTTTTATACAGGTTTACATTTTGATATTTTCTTAAATTTTTCTTTCTTTTTAATTTACAATTAACTTGTTTCTGTTTTGTGTTCAGCTTTTTTTTATCGTTTTGGTTTAATGTTTCCGTTTGTCTTATTTTTTGTTGTAGATATGATTTTTTTATATATTATTGATTGATTTTACTTAATCTGCTACAGTATTTCTTGATTATTGTGTAATATAACTCTTATTTAAATATTAAAACTAACTAAAACAAACATTTACATGAAAATAAAAATTCTTTATTTTGAGTAGCATGATAAATTTATTAATGACTTTCAATTATGGAGTAAACAAAGCAGTGGGTAGTTTTCTAAAAATATCGCTTAATCATAACAATTCAAAAATTCGTACTTTTTAAATAACTCAATGAATCCTGACGTATCGTAGATGTACGCTCTGTAGTAACCTTGTCATTTAACTCCAAACTACTCATAGCAGGAGTGGAGGTTTTGACAAAATCACTAGTTTCCAATTCAATTTCTGGAGGCTTTTCCGTTGTGGTCGAACTTACAATTTCATGATTGGGATCAACAAATTGAATGCCACCCGTACCGACATCCATACAACCCATTTGGAAGTTGACCAAATTGAATGCTATAAATTGATGGTTAAATTTGCACAACCATGTAACGTATTGAATTCATGTTGTGTAATACTATGCATTTTGAACACATCCGGTCAATGCTATTGCCGGCCATATGGGAACACAAAATGGTTGGTACATTCCAGGCGGAAAATGTATTAGTGTATAAAACATTTTCATTTAAACGTACATTGGCCTGTATGTCCCATGAGTTAGAAAACACAGTCCAGTCGGCACACACTGATTGGAAAAATAATGAAAAGGAAAATTAAATAATGTTTCGATTGTTTCAATGTTCAAATGTTGAAATGCAATTGAATGTGACCATTTGCAACACTTACATGTTTGATGTACATTAAGTAGGTCATTATTGACTTTGGCACAACATTCACACTGCCATTGTGTTGAACATGTACAGTTTTCTTTGAAAAATTTTCGGTGTTGTCTTTAGTGCCATTTGATTAGATTGTGTGGAAGAAATGGTGGTCTGATGGTGTTTGAGGTGGCACTGGCATTACAACTTAAACCCCAGATTACTGCAGATGATTGTCACCAGTAATGAAGAGAGTATCGTATTGGATATCGATTGGAATTTCCGCAAGGAAAAACATCTTGAACGATACAGTGTGTGCTGTTCAATTGAACTGTAAATAATGAATGACTTACTATCGATCCGTTAAATTTTATTTAAATTTAACGATATTTGAAAAACGTTGCCAATAATTTTTTAAAATATTTTGCCAGTTTATTGAATCGAATACAAATACTTGCACACATATAGATTTGTGTATTTAAATTACAGTGAACTCTTTAAATAACGGTTATTAGAAAAAATTACTTTTATAAATTAAATTTTCACTTACAAATGTATATTTAGGGAATATATCCTTGCTAGTCCAGTGATTAAAAATTGAATGGCCATTCCAATACAGCTCGTTTAACTGATTCTCTAAGTAAAGCAATTTACGACAGACCATAACCCTTTATTGGTCAGAATTCCATTATTTACAGTTTTTACTGTTTTATGTAAATATTTTGTTATTAACATTTTTTTATCTTTAATGAGGTTTAATTTAAATGTATTAAAAAGAAAACAAATGTGAGACAATTGGGAGACAATATATCAATATACACCTTTAAGTCAATATTTAAAATTCAGTTTGACTTAAGAACCAATAAATTAATCAAACAAATTTTTCAAACTTCTGATAATAGGTCAATTAAATGTTTTCTTATGTATCAACGCGGGCTAATTTGGGCGCTTCATAGAAACTTGATTGTGTTTAATAGAAAAATTGAGCCAGAAATGTGATCAAATTATTGAAATATAGTAAAACGGCTTGATTTGTATTCCCATAAAACTGTGAACACGCTTTTTTACACCAAATATAACTATAGTAGGGATATTTGAGACGTTACAGTAGCGATAAGACACATTTATTTATAAAATCTGTTATGTATGTAGTTTTAAACTTAAAGATATGATATCTCAATAAGAGCTTTCTGAAATGATGGTCCGTTAGCAATCTTTAAAAACCTTTCTTCGATAGAATGAAACAATTTATGTGTATATTTTAAACGAATATTAAATTTTCTTATGCATTTTACTCAATACATTAATCATTAAACCCAACAAAATTAAAGGTACAAATAATACTATGTACTACAGTTAATGGAATTAGTTTCTTTAGATTAGTTAAATAAATCTGTTTAGTTCTACTTTTATAAGGATTCCTTAAATATATCCTTTTACATTCTTTAGTGTATTAGTGTATGTTTACATTTTTTTTAAAACGAGACATTAGAAAAATGTTTATCTACTTAACTTAAAATTAACCTAACAAATCTAATATGTATGATGACATATAGTTTGTTAAAATATACACTTTTTAACTTCAGTTAATTGAAATATGTGAGCGCATACATAGGTGTATAAGTTTGTGCATTTTGTGCCTAAAAATTGTACATGCAGACAGACTTGTATCCTTTTAATACCCTTGTTGGAGCTGAAGCAAAATTAAACACACAATTGCAACATGAAGGTAAAACATGTGAAATATATATGTATGGATGTAATGGGAAACTAATTTATGGTAGGAACACAAAAACAAATAAAGTATTACCCAAAAAGAAAGCACGACAAGAAAATTTTTGTCATTACCCAGAGTTAATTGAGAACTTCAGTACAGTCCGTCTGCAATACATAAATATAAATACATACAAATATTTCAAAAACATTTTGAGTTTCTAATATTTCAATTGAATCGGTTATTCGATTCGATTCGAAAAGGAAATGCCAGATATAGATGAATAGATAGATAGATAGATAGATAGATAGATAGATAGATAGATAGATAGATAGATATGTAGATAGATAGATAGATAGATAGATAGATAGATGATAGATAGATAGATAGAGATAGGTATAGATAGATAGATAAGATAGATAGATACGATAGATAGATAGATAGATAGATAGATAGATATAGATAGATATATATTAGATAGATAGATAGATAGAATCCTAGTATATATATGATAGATAGATAGATATATAATCTATATCGATATATCGCTCGCTCGCTCGCTCCTCGCTCGCTCGCTCGCTCGCTCGATCGCTCGCTCGCTGCTCCTTCGCTCGCTCGCTCGCTCGCTCGCTCGCTCGCTCGCTCGCTCGCTCGCTCCTCGCTCCTGCTCGCTCGCTCGCTCGCTCGCTCGCTCGCTCGCTCGCTCGCTCGCTCGCTCGCTCGCTGCTCGCTCGCTCGCTCGCTCGCTCCTCGCTCTCTCGCTCGCTCGCTCGCTCGCTCGCTCGCTCGCTCGCTCGCTCGCTCGCTCCTCGCTCGCTCTCGCTCGCTCGCTCGCTCGCTCGCTCGCTCGCTCGCTCGCTCGCTCGCTCGCTCGCTCGGTCGCTCCCTCGCTCGCTCGCTCGCTCTCTCGCTCGCTCGCTCGCTCGCTCGTCTCGCTCGCTCGCTCGCTCGCTCGCTCGCTCGCTAGCTCGCTCGCTCGCTCGCTCGCTCGCTAGCTCGCTCGCTCGCTCGCTGCTCGTCGCTCGTCGGGCTGCCAACCGGGAATTCCCGATTCCCGACAATCCCGGGATTTTCGGGATTTGAAGTACCGACACCCGGATTTTAAATGAAATCCCGGGAATTTCGGGATTTTAAAATCCCGATTTTTAGTATTTTTTTCCGCTATTTTATACATTATAAGTACTAATAAGAGAATTTAAAAGTTTTTGGACTTAAGATGACTCTACTAACTTACAAGCTGAAATATCAAAAAAAAAGTAAGAGTGCTATATTCGGCTATAAAGTTTCTTGGCTTTTGGCGAGTAAGAAACTTACTTATCTCAAATTTCATCTCTACACTCGTACTTGTAAGCCAGTAAGCGTTAAAGTATTTATCTGGGTGGGACCTTATGTAGGGTAGGGTCAATTATGGACCGAAACACATAAAACTTGGTAGAGAGATTTTGACTCGCATGAAACATATGTGTATCGAATTTCATCGCTATACTCGTATTTTTAAGCCAGTATCGGATATATAAAATAACAAGTACGAAATTATAGGCGGGCGAGGCCGACCATATAACCCCAGTTATGAGAGTAAAATGTAATTTAGTTTTCATTATAAAAGTATACCTCGCCTCCGATATATTCTAGCACTTTATTGTTAAAAAACTATTTTTCTGAAATATGCTTGGGGAAGGACGCCATCATATGAGTCGATCCTCATAAAATTTGGAGGGCGAATTTAAGGTTACATAAAATGTTTTATGCTGAATTTCATTGCGACAGTTCTCTTTTTAAGCGAATTGTGGACACTAATTATTTTTTAAAGCTGTGTTTTGTATGGGGGCTCGGATCAAAAGCCCGATCATTTCAAATTTCATCAGCGTATTTTAGGACAGTATAAAACAAAGCACTACTCCGGAGAAACCCAATATACCATCCTTACTAAGGGTATAAAAAGGGTAATAATAGGCATTGATACTATCGGATATCTATAATGGAAGTCAACCTGTCAATAAGATGGCGAGAAGATAATTCCCTTGGTTAGTGAACACGGGATATAAGGTGGAGGAGATATAGGTGCAGTACAGTTGCTCTATGTAGCCTCGTATGGATCCCCATTACACATACTATTTAAATATTATATGGAAACCATTGTAAATTTGGATATCATGGGTATTATTTCAGGTTTTTTTCTACTATTCAGTGCCTGGGATGGAAAGATTTTTATTCTAAGTATGTACTTTGAATTAATTTGTTTTTCTTTTCACAAAATGCTTATTGGAAACTAACACCTACTAAGAGTATTCATATTGCAATATGAAATAAAACATTTTATTTTTTGTCGGTAAATTATTAAGATTTTTTTAATTTTTTTTATATTTTTCGGGATTTAGAAATCCCGAAATCCCGAATCCCGGGATTTCTAAAACCAGTCCCGATTGGCATCCCTAATAGATAGATAGATAGATAGATAGATAGATAGATAGATAGATTGATAGGTAGATAGATTACAAGAAATATCCGAATAAATGCATACACTAACATATGTAAATTATTTCTATTTCTGCTGCAGCAAGGAAAAAAGGACGAAATATTCGTTTATGCTTTTATGCTATGTTAATATGCATATTATACATATGTACATACGTACGAAACATATTTGTTTCCATTTTTCTGCTTTTTTACTGCATACAGTGTCATAGTTCTTTTCGTCTAGCCGTATAGAATTACAGCTGATGGCTAAAAGAAAATAACCAAAAAGAAAAAAACGTTAATAGCAAAACAAAATGAACAATACAATTTTGGCCATGTGCCAAGACACGAGTACACGTTAAATGTTCATTTCACTGCTGTTTTACTCTTATATGTTGCGTGCAGCATAAATATTGTCAATGAGAATGACTCTTGAATATGGTTTAGCTCTTAATATTGTATCCTGTTTCTCTTTTGTGACAATACATACTAGAAACTGAAGTATATGTGGAATGTTCCTTCGGGTATTAACACCATGTGTTTCCTCGTTTACATATGTACATCCATACATACATTTGTTTGTACATAATATATCCTTCAACTTGAGTGGAAGTATTTTTTACCTTTTTCGAATTTCTTGAATTGCGGGTATTAAAATTTGTATTAAACCAACCTATTCAATACAGATCTCAATTGGAACTTTATTAAAGGATATTCAGTCACTTTAGAGTTTTGTTAAATAATTTTTGATGCGCTATTTTAGTGTGTTATATATGTATGTATGTAGGTATGGTTCTTTTAAATTTGTATAAATTCTTAGCTAATTTACTCTTTGTTATAATTTACTCATTACATAACATTTAAAATGTTTCAATTACAAATACATACATACATACGTACATACATATAATTTTAGATAAATACTCGTATATTTCAAGTGTAAAAGTTTATTTTAACAATTTGTTATCTGTTGGTATCATCTTTTTTGTATTCGTGCTTGTGCAAATACCGAACCAATGTCAGTCACTTCAAAAACATGAATGTATACAAAAAAAAAACATACCTTGAACTTCATCATCGTCAACATTATCTTTGTTACACTATTCATCAACATCATCATGATTATCCAGCATTGAGTAAATACTACGGGCAATGACACTGAAATTTTATTTGACCATTCTGACTCCTTTTAATTATTTACGATTGTTTGTATTTGTATTATTGCAGTGAAAGAATTAATTATAATTTCTTTGCATACACAGTGCCATAGAATTATGAGGGTATTACTGAAAGAAATACTGAAAAATATTACCACTGCTGGATCAATTCAAGTAGGGTCCAATTTTTTATATCCTTTTTTTAACAGAAATTTCAACAAATTTTACCGAAATTGAACATTAGTTTTGTAGTATATCTTACCGCTTCGCTGCTTTTTCACATACACGGATTAAAATTCTCCAAACATTAACTCTAATTGCACAAATTTTCCCCCACTACAAATGAACGAGACGCAAACAGGGATGGAATATTGAGTTTCTAAAATATTTCTTTACTTAAAAATTACAAATTTATAGTAAAATTTCGATAGATTTTCTATTTATGGAAAAATTTCAACAGATTTTGTATTTATAAAATTATAGATAGATTTTCTGTTTTAGAAATTTTCGATAAATTTTCTGTTTTAGAAAATTTTCGATAACTTTTCTGTTTTAGAAAATTTTCGATAACTTTTCTGTTTTAGAAAATTTTCGATAAATTTTCTGTTTTAGAAAATTTTCGATAAATTTTCTGTTTTAGAAAATTTTCGATAAATTTTCTGTTTTAGAAAATTTTCGATAAATTTTCTGTTTTAGAAAATTTTCGATAAATTTTCTGTTTTAGAAAATTTTCGATAAATTTTTCTGTTTTAGAAAATTTTCGATAAATTTTCTGTTTTAGAAAATTTTCGATAAATTTTCTGTTTTAGAAATTTTCGATAAATTTTCTGTTTTAGAAATTTTCGATAAATTTTCTGTTTTAGAAAATTTTCGATAATTTTCTGTTTTAGAAAATTTATCGAAAATTTTCTAAAACAGAAAATTTATCGAAAATTTTCTAAAACAGAAAATTTATCGAAAATTTTCTAAACAAGAAATTTATCGAAAATTTTCTAAAACAGAAAATTTATCGAAAATTTTCTAAAACAGAAAATTTTTCGAAAATTTTCTAAAACAGAAAATTTATCGAAAATTTTCTAAAACAGAAAATTTATCGAAAATTTTCTAAAACAAAATTATCGAAATTTTCTAAAACATAAAAGTTATCGAAAATTTTCTAAAACAGAAATTATCGAAAATTTTCTAAAACAGAATTTATCAAATTTCTAAAACAGAAATCTATCTATAATTTTCCATAAATACAAAATCTGTTGAAATTTTTCCATAAATAAAATCTATCGAAATTTTACTATAAATTTTAATTTTTAAGTAAGAATTTTTAGAAACTCATATTCCCATCCCTGTTTGCGTCTCGTTCATTTGTAGTGGGGAAAATTTGTTTCATTAGAGTTAATGTTTGGAGAATTTTAATCCGTGTATGTGAAAAAGCAGCGAAGCGGTAAGATATACTACAAAACTATGTTCAATTTCGGTAAAATTTGTTGAAATTTCTGTTAAAAAAAGGATATAAAAAATTGGACCCTACTTGAATTGATCCAGCAGTGGTAATATTTTTCAGTATTTCTTTCAGTAATACCCTCTATAATTCTATGGCACTGTGTATGCAAAGAAATTATAATTAATTCTTTCACTGCAATAATACAAATACAAACAATCGTAAATAATTAAAGGAGTCAGAATGGTCAAAATAAAATTTCAGTGTCATTGCCCGTAGTATTTACTCAATGCTGGATAATCATGATGATGTTGATGAATAGTGTAACAAAGATAATGTTGACGATGATGAAGTTCAAGGTATGTTTTTTTTTTTTGTATACATTCATGTTTTTGAAGTGACTGACATTGGTTCCGGTATTTGCACAAGCACGAATACAAAAAAGATGATACCAACAGATAACAAATTGTTAAAATAAACTTTTACACTTGAAATATACGAGTATTTATCTAAAATTATATGTATGTACGTATGTATGTTGTATTTTGTAATTGAAACATTTTAAATGTTATGTAATGAGTAAATTATAACAAAGAGTAAATTAGCTAAGAATTTATACAAATTTAAAAGAACCATACCTACATACATACATATATAACACACTAAAATAGCGCATCAAAAATTATTTAACAAACTCTAAAGTTGACTGAATATCCTTTAATAAAGTTCCAATTGAGATCTGTATTGAATAGGTTGGTTTAATACAAATTTTAATACCCGCAATTCAAGAAATTCGAAAAAGGTAAAAATACTTCCACTCAAGTTGAAGGATATATTATGTACAAACAAATGTATGTATGGATGTACATATGTAAACGAGGAAACACATGGTGTTAATACCCGAAGGAACATTCCACATATACTTCAGTTTTCTAGTATGTATTGTCACAAAAGAGAAACAGGATACAATATTAAGAGCTAAACCATATTCAAGAGTCATTCTCATTGACAATATTTATGCTGCACGCAACATATAAGAGTAAAACAGCAGTGAAATGAACATTTAACGTGTACTCGTGTCTTGGCACATGGCCAAAATTGTATTGTTCATTTTGTTTTGCTATTAACGTTTTTTTCTTTTTGGTTATTTTCTTTTAGCCATCAGCTGTAATTCTATACGGCTAGACGAAAAGAACTATGACACTGTATGCAGTAAAAAAGCAGAAAAATGGAAACAAATATGTTTCGTACGTATGTACATATGTATAATATGCATATTAACATAGCATAAAAGCATAAACGAATATTTCGTCCTTTTTTCCTTGCTGCAGCAGAAATAGAAATAATTTACATATGTTAGTGTATGCATTTATTCGGATATTTCTTGTAATCTATCTACCTATCAATCTATCTATCTATCTATCTATCTATCTATCTATCTATCTATTAGGGATGCCAATCGGGACTGGTTTTTAGAAATCCGGGATTCGGGATTTTCGGGATTTCTAAATCCCGAAAAATATAAAAAAAATTCAAAAAATCTTAATAATTTACCGACAAAAATAAAATGTTTTATTTCATATTGCAATATGAATACTCTTAGTAGGTGTTTACTTTCCAATAAGCATTTTGTGAAAAGAAAAACAAATTAATTCAAAGTACATACTTAGAATAAAAATCTTTCCATCCCAGGCACTGAATAGTAGAATAAAAACCTGAAATAATACCCATGATATCCAAATTTACAATGGTTTCCAATAATATTTAAATAGTATGTGTAATGGGGATCCATACGAGGCTACATAGAGCACCTGTACTGCACCTATATCTCCTCCACCTTATATCCCGTGTTCACTAACCAAGGGAATTATCTTCTCGCCATCTTATTGACAGGTTGACTTCCATTATAGATATCCGATAGTATCAATGCCTATTTATTGCCCTTTTTATACCCTTAGTAGGGATGGTATATTGGGTTTCTCCGGAGTAGTGCTTTTGTTTTATACTGTCCTAAAATACGCTGATGAAATTTGAAATGATCGGGCTTTTGATCCGAGCCCCCATACAAAACACAGCTTTAAAAAAATTAGTGTCCACAATTCGCTTAAAAAGAGAACTGTCGCAATGAAATTCAGCATAAAACATTTTATGTAACCGTAAATTCGCCCTCCAAATTTTATGAGGATCGACTCATATGATGGCGTCCTTCCCCCAAGCATATTTCAGAAAAATAGTTTTTTAACAATAAAGTGCTAGAATATATCGGAGGCGAGGTATACTTTTTATGAAAACTAAATTACATTTTACTCTCATAACTGGTGTTATATGGTCGGCCTCGCCCGCCTATAATTTCGTACTTGTTATTTTTATATCCGATACTGGCTAAAAATACGAGTATAGCGATGAAATTCGATACACATATGTTTCATGCGAGTCAAAATCTCTCTACCAAGTTTTATGTGTTTCGGTCCATAATTGACCCTACCCCTACATAAGGTCCCACCCAGATAAATACTTTAACGCTCATTACTGGCTTACAAGTACGAGTGTAGAGATGAAATTTGAGATAAGTAAGTTTCTTACTCGCCAAAAGCCAAGAAACTTTTATAGCCGAATATAGCACTCTTACTTTTTTTTTGATATTTCAGCTTGTAAGTTAGTAGAGTCATCTTAAGTCCAAAACTTTTTAAATTCTCTTATTTAGTACTTTATAATGTATAAAATAGCGGAAAAATACTTAAAAATTCGGGATTTTAAAATCCCGAAATTTCCCGGGATTTCATTTTTTAAAATCCCGGTTTTCGGTACTTTCAAATCCCGAAAATCCCGGGATTTTCGGGAATCGGGAATTCCCGTGGCATCCCTACTAGCTATCTATCAGCAGGAGCGAGCGAGCGAGCGAGCGAGCGAGCGAGCGAGCGAGCGAGGAGCGAGCGAGCGAGCGAGCGAGAGAGCGAGCGAGCGAGCGACGAGCGAGGAGCGAGCGAGCGAGCGAGCGAGGGAGCGACCGAGCGAGCGAGCGAGCGAGCGAGCGAGCGAGCGAAGCAGCGAGCGAGCGAGAGCGAGGCGAGCGAGCGAGCGAGCGAGCGAGCGAGCGAGCGAGCGAGCGAGCGAGCGAGCGAGCGAGCGAGCCGAGCGAGCGAGCGAGCTAGCGCGAGCGAGCGAGCGAGCGAGCGAGCGAGAGAGAGAGCGAGCGAGCGAGCGAGCGAGCGAGCGAGCGAGCGAGCGAGCTAGCGAGGCGAGCTAGCGAAGCGAGCGAGCAGCGAGCGAGCGAGCGAGCGAGCGAGCGCGAGCGAGAGCGAGCGAGCGAGCGAGCGAGCGAGGGCGAGGAGCGAGATGAGCGACGAGCGAGCGAGAGCGAGCGAGCGATCGAGCGAGCGAGCTAGCTAGCGAGCGATCTAGCGATCTAGCTAGCGAGCTATCTATCTAGCTATCTATCTATCTATCAGCTAGCGAGCTATCTATCTACCGATCTATCTACTATATCTATCTATCTATCGATATATCTATTATCTATCTATCTACCTATCTATCTATCTATCTATCTATCTATCTATCTATCTATCTATCTATCTATTCATCTATATATCTGTGCATTTCCTTTTCGAATCGAATCGAATAACCGATTCAATTGAAATATTAGAAACTCAAAATGTTTTTGAAATATTTGTATGTATTTATATTTATGTTATGCAGACGGACTGTACTGAAGTTCTCAATTAACTCTGGGTAATGACAAAAATTTTCTTGTCGTGCTTTCTTTTTGGGTAATACTTTATTTGTTTTGTGTTCCTACCATAAATTAGTTTCCCATTACATCCATACATATATATTTCACATGTTTTACCTTCATGTTGCAATTGTGTGTTTAATTTTGCTTCAGCTCCAACAAGGGTATTAAAAGGATACAAGTCTGTCTGCATGTACAATTTTTAGGCACAAAATGCACAAACTTACATATACACCTATGTATGCGCTCACAT
Organism: Lucilia sericata; assembly: GCF_015586225.1. Lineage (NCBI taxonomy): Eukaryota > Metazoa > Arthropoda > Insecta > Diptera > Calliphoridae > Lucilia > Lucilia sericata. The sequence goes on from NW_023994549.1 coordinate 269,936, forward strand.
ATTTCAATTAACTGAAGTTAAAAAGTGTATATTTTAACAAACTATATGTCATCATACATATTAGATTTGTTAGGTTAATTTTAAGTTAAGTAGATAAACATTTTTCTAATGTCTCGTTTTAAAAAAAATGTAAACATACACTAATACACTAAAGAATGTAAAAGGATATATTTAAGGAATCCTTATAAAAGTAGAACTAAACAGATTATTTAACTAATCTAAAGAAACTAATTCCATTAACTGTAGTACATAGTATTATTTGTACCTTTAATTTTGTTGGGTTTAATGATTAATGTATTGAGTAAAATGCATAAGAAAATTTAATATTCGTTTAAAATATACACATAAATTGTTTCATTCTATCGAAGAAAGGTTTTTAAAGATTGCTAACGGACCATCATTTCAGAAAGCTCTTATTGAGATATCATATCTTTAAGTTTAAAACTACATACATAACAGATTTTATAAATAAATGTGTCTTATCGCTACTGTAACGTCTCAAATATCCCTACTATAGTTATATTTGGTGTAAAAAAGCGTGTTCACAGTTTTATGGGAATACAAATCAAGCCGTTTTACTAGATTTCAATAATTTGATCACATTTCTGGCTCAATTTTTCTATTAAACACAATCAAGTTTCTATGAAGCGCCCAAATTAGCCCGCTTGATACATAAGAAAACATTTAATTGACCTATTATCAGAAGTTTGAAAAATTTGTTTGATTAATTTATTGGTTCTTAAGGCAAACTGAATTTTAAATATTGACTTAAAGGTGTATATTGATATATTGTCGCCCAATTGTCTCACATTTGTTTTCTTTTTTAATACATTTAAATTAACCTCATTAAAGATAAAAATGTTAATAACAAAATATTTACATAAAACAGTAAAAACTGTAAATAATGGAATTCTGACCAATAAAGGGTTATGGTCTGTCGTAAAGTGCTTTACTTAGAGAATTCAGTTTAAAACGAGCTGTATTGGAATGGCCATTCAATTTTTAATCACTGGACTAGCAAGGATATATTCCCTAAATATACATTTTGTAAGTGAAAATTTAATTTATAAAAGTAATTTTTTCTAATAACCGTTATTTAAAGAGTTCACTGTAATTTTAATACACAAATCTATATGTGTGCAAGTATTTGTATTCGATTCAATAAACTGGCAAAAATATTTTAAAAAATTATTGGCAACGTTTTTCAAATATCGTTAAATTTAAATAAAATTTAACGGATCGATAGTAAGTCATTCATTATTTACAGTTCAATTGAACAGCACACACTGTACGTTCAAGATGTTTTTCTTGCGGAAATTCCAATCGATATCCAATACGATACTCTTCATTACTGGTGACAATCATCTGCAGTAATCTGGGTTTAAGTTGTAATGCCAGTGCCACCTCAAACACCATCAGCACCATTTCTTCCACACAATCTAATCAAATGGCACTAAGACAACACCGAAATTTTTCAAAGAAAACTGTACATGTTCAACACAATGGCAGTGTGAATGTTGTGCCAAAGTCAATAATGACCTACTTAATGTACATCAAACATGTAAGTGTTGCAAATGGTCACATTCAATTGCATTTCAACATTTGAACATTGAAACAATCGAAACATTATTTAATTTTCCTTTCATTATTTTTCCAATCAGTGTGTGCCGACTGGACTGTGTTTTCTAACTCATGGGACATACAGGCCAATGTACGTTTAAATGAAAATGTTTTATACACTAATACATTTTCCGCCTGGAATGTACCACCATTTTGTGTTCCCATATGGCCGGCAATAGCATTGACCGGATGTGTTCAAATGCATAGTATTACACAACATGAATTCAATACGTTACATGGTTGTGCAAATTTAACCATCAATTTTATAGCATTCAATTTGGTCAACTTCCAAATGGGTTGTATGGATGTCGGTACGGGTGGCATTCAATTTGTTGATCCCAATCATGAAATTGTAAGTTCGACCACAACGGAAAAGCCTCCAGAAATTGAATTGGAAACTAGTGATTTTGTCAAAACCTCCACTCCTGCTATGAGTAGTTTGGAGTTAAATGACAAGGTTACTACAGAGCGTACATCTACGATACGTCAGGATTCATTGAGTTATTTAAAAAGTACGAATTTTTGAATTGTTATGATTAAGCGATATTTTTAGAAAACTACCCACTGCTTTGTTACTCATAATTGAAAGTCATTAATAAATTTATCATGCTACTCAAAATAAAGAATTTTTATTTTCATGTAAATGTTTGTTTTAGTTAGTTTTAATATTTAAATAAGAGTTATATTACACAATAATCAAGAAATACTGTAGCAGATTAAGTAAAATCAATCAATAATATATAAAAAATCATATCTACAACAAAAATAAGACAAACGGAAACATTAAACCAAAACGATAAAAAAAAGCTGAACACAAAACAGAACAAGTTAATTGTAAATTAAAAGAAAGAAAAATTTAAGAAAATATCAAAATGTAAACCTGTATAAAATATTTATATATGTGTGTTGCAATAATATCAATTCTGTAAATAAATTATTTAATATTTTAATGTTATTAGTTTGTTTTGTTTCTTATATTTTTAATTATTTTTCCAAAAAATAGAAAGAATTAAAATGAAAAGTTAAAATGTAGAAGAAGAAATTTAAATATTTAACAAAATATATGTATGTTTGTATATCGCATACAATTTAGAATATAACATTATTATTAGTTTTATTAATAATTATTATTATTATATAATTATTATTTAATCGGCTATTGCAGTATAAGGTAGACTGCTGTGTTTAGGTTTTGTTTTATTGATAAACACTTTATGGCTCCATTAAAATCGGCACTGACCATGACATAACCGCAACCTTTTTTATGTTGTTCTACCAAGGGATCTGGTTGATTATTTGTTTGCTTCAAGAGAAAAAGTAAGAAATATTAATAATGTAGTTCTTATGCAAAAATAAATATATATATTATTTACTTTTCATGTGAAATTTCATCAGGTTCGGGCTTAATAATGGCCTCAGGATGTGGAGCAAATATTGCACAAGTAACTGTAGCGTTATGGGCTTTAATTCCCTCCCAAAAATCACTTCTATCACGACGTACCTAAAAGTATTGAAAATTAAATTCCACTTACACTTTAATTAGCCAAACACGAGAGACAACTTACCGAACTTAATTTTGAATAATCATGATTGTTTTCCATATATAAATACATTGATTTTCTGAACCCGCTATAATATATTTGCCATCATGACTGAAAGATGCCTTAATTTGCGATGAAGCATTTAGATAACCTTTATATTTGCAGGACAAATTCAAATCTCTCAAATCGTATAACGCACACGACTATCGTTAGATGTAACCAAGATTTTATCTTCACCCGGCATGGGCTCAATGCCACTGATCTTGCGTCCAATGCGATTTTTACCACGTGTCGAGCGTACATGTATCTGAGTATGATATTTCAATTGATCGGTATTGTAGAAAATACAAACGACCATCATAGGAACCCACTACAGCAAATTGACCGTTTTGACAAAAGTTTGCCGCTGTTATTAGTTTCGTTTGACCGTCGACTTCATTCCATAAGGCCACCTTTTTATCGGGTATATTCCATAAACGTAGTTTACCATCTAAACTGCCGCTGAGGAAGTAACGATCGTCACGAGGATGAAATGCAATGGCCGTTACAAAGTCAATATGCTGGAAACAGCAAAGACACTCCTTACGTGAAATATGCCATAAACGTACTGTTTTATCCATGGAACTTGAGAGTATAAAGTAGTTTTTCGACCAGGACACATCCAGTAAATCGGAGGTGTGACCGATGTAAGTGCAAAAGGATTTCGGCATAAAAGGTCCAGTACATTTTTCAGCCGCTGTTGCCATAGCTATAGCCTCCTCGGCAGAATGCTGTGATACCAAGGATTCTTGTGAAGGCGTTGGTGAGGATTTTGATCAGCATTATATTTAGTACGCATATCCTGGTAAGAATTTAAATTATATTAATAATTAACTATGTTGTTAATCACAATAATAACTCACTTGGAAAAATGGATAGGCATCTTTAAGAACCCAAATACGCAAAACTTTATCTTGACCAGCGGTGGCTACTAAACGGCCACATGAACTAAATTTCATACACCAAACAGCCCCGGTATGTTCTCCAGACAAATCCTTTTGAAAAGATGAAAAATAAATCAATAACCTCAATATTTGTTGGCCTTTAAAAAATCTTACTTGTACATGCTGCAACTTGGTAAATTCGTAAGGACCCTTGTTGGTAGAAGAGGCTTTAATTTTTATGTTCGTTCTGGATTCATAACATCAACTATATCAGCCACAATCTTCTTTGTGACGAGCATGTGATACCTCTGATGCCAGCGATTTGGCTTTATCAACGGTCTTGCGCATAGTTGAACCGAAGAAACGTTTAATTTTGGCCGTTTTCTTTTTCAAACGACTGCCGTCCTCAGCCTCCCCCTCTTCCTCATCCCTGTGGCTGACCCTCACTACTGGGCGGTATACCAATAACACTTTCATCGTCCGATTCCTTTTGTATAACTTCCAAATGTGATGTTAACTTAAGTATATGCAGTGACAGGGGGTTCCAACCTTCTGGTACTGGCGGTGGCCCGTACCTCGGATAATGGCATTGTTCACCCAGTTTCTAATTTTTAACCGGCACTTGTTCTAGTATTTCGAAATCTGTCAACTGTTTGCCCGAGTTCGTACGTATGCGCACATCAATATTCATTTGCTTTAAAACATCTTCATCCCCCGCAGATTTACGTCGTTCCTTATCACTGCTACTGCGATATATTAGAGATGGATATCTGAATGTAGATGCGTGCAAGATAGATTAAAATAGAAAAGAATTGCAATGCTTAATACAATAAATGAGACTACACAATGAATATATTATGCAACATAAAGTTGAATTTTAATGTTGTATACAACATTATCTTTATTACTTCAACTACAATTTAATATGATTTTTTTCAGAATCCTAATGAACCTCTGGTAAGATAATTTGGAAAAATTTTCGATTCGATTATAAGGAATGATGATATTTTTATGTATGTATTCGTTGGTGACAAATCGTGTATATTCCCCTACATACTACATACAAGAATGTAATTCTAAGTGGAAATTGATGCAAATTGTTTAAACCATATGAAGTTTATTTTATTACTAAATTAAATTCTACCGATTTACTGCATCGATTAGTTTTTTTTTGTTTTCAAAGAAACCTTAAGCAATCTATTACTCTTTAAAAAAATTTCTTTTAAATCGCCATTATTATTAAACAATTTTTTTTCTATCTCTATCTATCTATCTATCTATCTATCTATCTCTATCTATCTATCTATATCTATCTATCTATCTATCTATCTATCTATATCTATCTATCTATCTATCTATCTATCTATCTATCTATCTATCTCTATCTATCTATCTATCTATCTATCTATCTATCTATCTATCTATCTATCTATCTATCTATCTATCTATCTATCTATCTATCTATCTATCTATCTATCTATCTATCTATCTATCTATCTATCTATCTATCTATCTATCTATCTATCTATCTATCTATCTACTATCTATCTATCTATCTATCTATATCTATCTATCTACTATCTATCTATCTATCTATCTATCTATCTATCTATCTATCATCTATCTATCTATCTATCTATATCTATCTATCTATTTATGTACCTATCTATCTATCTATATCTCTCTCTATCTATCTATCTATCTATCTATCTATCTATCTATCTATCTATCTATCTATCTATCTATCTATCTATCTATCTATCTATCTATCTATCTATCTATCTATCTATCTATCTATCTATCTATCTATCTATCTATCTATCTATCTATCTATCTATCTATCTATCTATCTATCTATCTATCTATCTATATCTATCTATCTATCTATCTATCTATCTATCTATCTTCTATCTATCTATCTATCTATCTATCTATCTATCTATCTATCTATCTATCTATATCTATCTATCTATCTATCTATCTATCTATCTATCTATCTATCTATCTATCTATCTATCTATCTATCTATCTATCTATCTATCTATCTATCTATCTATCTATCTATCTATCTATCTATCTATCTATCTATCTATCTATCTATCTATCTATCTATCTATCTATCTATCTATCTATCTATCTATCTATCTATCTATCTATCTATCTATCTATCTATCTATCTATCTATCTATCTATCTATCTATCTATCTATCTATCTCTATCTATCTATCTATCTATCTATCTATCTATCTATCTATCTATCTATCTATCTATCTATCTATCTATCTATCTATCTATCTATCTATCTATCTATCTTATCTATCTATCTATCTATATCTATCTATCTATCTATCTATCTATCTATATCTATCTATCTATCTATTTATGTACCTATCTATCTATTACCCTAAAAAAATTTCTTTTAAATCGCCATTATTATTAACTAGTTTTTTCTATCTATCTATCTATCTATATCTATCTATCTATCTATCTATCTATCTATCTATCTATCTATCTATCTATCTATCTATCTATCTATCTATCTACTACTATCTATCTATCTATCTATCTATCTATCTATCTATCTATCTCTATCTATCTATCTATCTATCTATCTATCTATCTATCTATCTATCTATCTATCTATCTATCTATCTATCTATCTATCTATCTATCTATCTATCTATCTATCTATCTATCTATCTATCTATCTATCTATCTATCTATCTATCTATCTATCTATCTATCTATCTATCTATCTATCTATCTATCTATCTATCTATCTATCTATCTATCTATCTATCTATCTATATCTATCTATCTATCTATCTATCTATCTATCTATCTATCTATCTATCTCTATCTATCTATCTATCTATCTATCTATATCTATCTATCTATCTATCTATCTATCTATCTATCTATCTATCTATCTATCTATCTATCTATCTATCTATCTCTCTATCTATCTATCTATCTATCTATCTATCTATCTATCTATCTATCTATCTATCTATCTATCTATCTATCTATCTATCTATCTATCTATCTATCTATCTATCTATCTATCTATCTATCTATCTATCTATCTATCTATCTATCTATCTATCTATCTATCTATCTATCTATCTATCTATCTATCTATCTATCTATCTATCTATCTATCTATCTATCTATCTATCTATCTATCTATCTATCTATCTATCTATCTATCTATCTATCTATCTATCTATCTCTATCTATCTATCTATCTATCTATCTATCTATCTATCTATCTATCTATCTATCTATCTATCTATCTATCTATCTATCTATCTATCTATCTATCTATCTATCTATCTATCTATCTATCTATCTATCTATCTATCTATCTATCTATCTATCTATCTATCTATCTATCTATCTATCTATCTATCTATCTATCTATCTATCTATCTATCTATCTATCTATCTATCTATCTATCTATCTATCTATCTATCTATC
>NW_023994549.1:280000-286536 GCF_015586225.1 Lucilia sericata
GAAGGACTGACTATATTTGCAAAAATGATGTTTCAATTCCATTTTAAATTTGAAAAGTCTTGCCCATAGTCGCCAAATATTTTAAATTTAAAATATGAGTATGAAATCTAGTAAAAATGTTTAAAATCTTATTGGAAAATGAATTAAATATCAACATCTATATCTAATAATTATTACCTATCGCTCTGAAGTTCGGTACTTCTAGAACCATTGGTTTATTTACAACCTTTCACAACTGATTTCTATTCAGAAATGTGTATTTGATTACAATTCGAAAATAGTTCCAGTACTTACCAGATTTGCAATTTTTACAAAAAATATTTTTTGAATAGAATATTTGAGATATATTCTGAATTATGAAAAATAAATTGTAAATCAAGCTCGACAACTTTAATACCTACAAATATGTTTGGAATTTTTTTTTAATTTAGTGCACAAAACGTAGTTTATGCTACATATTTAAGATTTTGCAGTTCTATATCAAACTGTTTGCTTTTATATTAGCAATATCTGTCTGGATTGCAGGTTTTTACAGTAAGTCTAAAAAATTCAGTATATGTATTTGGCTAATTCTGAAAAAAACCTACAAAGCAGATGAGTGAGAAAACGTATCTAATACAAGCAAACAAAAGAAATCCGTACAATGTTAAATAACTATTTTTAGTGTTAATATCACTTTGTGGTTAAATATCTCACATTTAGTTTAAAAACGCTATTGGCTGATTGTTAATTTTATTAATATAAATTGTTTTAATTACATATACATATATATATATGTATATATAAACTGAACTAAATCTGTTTTGCTATTCACTTTATATACTTTCATATTAATGTAACTAAATGAATTTTAAAAGTGGAAAAAATCTAACATACCTGGTGGCACTTCCTAAACTATTTGAACCCGTACCAGCCAATTTAGGTCTTTGAATATTTTCATTTAATATACGCTCAATACGTTCAATTTCCTCTTGTGAGGGTCCTTCAGCTTTATTAGATGCTTCATCGCGTGGTTTAACCACATAACCACCTTGGGTGGCTTTATAAAGATTTAAACTTTGTGAAGGGTCAATGGAACTATAAATGAAATTTTTTATTGATGGTAAAGTGATTTTTTAAATGTGTAAAGCGTTTTTCTATAATTCATACCTGACACGACCAGGAGCGGAATTACTTTTGGCCGAATTCGATGGACTCGGTTTGGAGTACACCGAAGTGGAACTATTACCCAAAGAATGTGACATGCGATTTATCGAACCGCCCACAGCAGCCGTAGTGACAGGACGTGTTTTACTAGCAGACATTTGACTTAATGAAGTGCCCGACGCTGAAACAATTGTATTGCTAGAAGCGTGTACTGAAGAGCAGACAGAGGAAACATTACCGCCTAAGGCACTAATACTACTAAATCCGCCAAGAGACAAGGCCGTATTCGCCGAAGTCGTAATACTGCCACCGCCATCAAGACTGCAACGTGCCATACGTGCATTTTGCAAAGAACTGGTCTCATTCCAGCTTTTCTCAATTTCTTTAACCAAATCATCACTTAGTTTCTGTTGAACATCACGTACACTCTTGACGGATTTTGTATCACTATCTGTGTCCGTGTCGGCGGCGGGCAAACGCATGCCTTCATTCATATAAAACTGCTCAGATGAACTAGTTGAACCTTTTTTCGTGTCTTTTTTCTTGCGTCGAGGGGGTGCAATCGGTCCACTAGATGTTATCGAATCGGTTGTCTTCGAATGGGCTAACTTGGTGCTGGCTATAACATCTGGTTCTTGTAACATAACTTGATTTTCAAATGGCACTTGATTCATATTACTTATACCACCAACACCAATAGCGGATTGTTGTAAAGATTTACCGCTATTCGATTCGGTAAGACTAGACGGTACACTTGATGACTTTATATTAGCAAACGCATTTGCCGATACAGCTGCGACTGCAGCTGCTGGTGACGATGTTGATGATGACTGTGTCTGTTGTAAAAATTGCTGTTGTTGTTGTAACTGTAGTTGCTGTTGTATTTGTTGCTGATGCTGTTGTTGTTGTTGCAATTGTTGTTGTTGACTATTTGTATTAGCAAAATATTCACGATCAATACTCATGGCTGATGGATCAATACTACCAGCCAATATACGTCCAACACGACCTAAAGATGTTATACTTTGAACACTCATTGTGTCATTTTCCACTACCTTAAATGGATGCGTTGGGCGAGTATAAACTCCATCTGTGGAACTATTCTATTTTGTGCCAATATACAATAAAATTAAATTAAAGAATAAGAAAAATAAATAAATAAACGTTATATAAACTACATGTGTGTATTATATTCTAAGAAGAAGAAAATACCTGAGAATCAGGTGTTAATGTATTTCCCGGATTTTCATCATCATCATTTTGCATGCCCTGACGTAATTCTCGAAAACGATCTCTAATATCTCTAGTAGTATTACTCTAAAGTCATTTCGTATCATGTTGATTGTTACACATTACAAATCAATTGCCATTTAATCGAATTGACATACAATGTTTTGTGGTAGTTTTGAGGGTGGTATTGGTGGTGGTATATAAAATGGGATAGACAGTCACAATGATGATTTACATGAAAAGAAATTAATATATGTAAAACAAAAAATACGCACTGCTTAAACAAATATTAAATATGAAAGGTAATTGATTTAAAATAATAAATATTAACGAAAATTTTATAAAACAAATATGTCATATGAGAAAAATTTATGATGCTATTCCAAGTTTTAAAGTTACACAGAATTTTTTTTTTAACAATTTTCATTTTTCGATTTTCATAAATTCCCAAATATTTGCTATACTTTATATAGATTTTACTATCTATTTGAGAGTTATAAAAATACTAACAAATGTATAATAAATTTTGATAAAAAATCTTAATGAAATTTAGATGATTTTTGTTCGAAATTGTTTTCTTTGATAATTTTTCTGTTTCTTTCTTCTTAATCAATAATTTATATTCGAGTTTGTCACACTCGGAACTATTTCTAGGGAAGTTAAGAAAGATAACGTATGGAACTTCTATAGAATACTTATGAAACCACATACATACATACTTTTCCAACAATTTTTTTTTTTTTTTTTTTTTTTGATATTTCATATTTCTGATTCAATGGATAAACGGGGCTGCCCTAATTTACCGTCATACCATATAGGAATCTAGCTGCTGAACGCGATCTTTTATAATTTTCAATATTTCCGGTACATTCTTTGTCCAATTTCTTGTATCATTAGTAATGATTTAATGCATTTTCCGATATCGATGAAAAAAATATTATTTAAATTTTAATTGCAACCGATCTAGAACTAGTTAATTTATGATAAATTGTAAATCATATCCGGGGTAATTACGGTTATGATGTTAAATTACTCATTTTAGGTATAACATACATACATATATAATTACAAACCTATAATCACTTCCCAACTATGGTGTAGGGTATAAACATATATATTACTGCGCCCTTGAATTGTTTGACATTAATGTTAGCTCATAAAATAATTTATCTATTATTACCTATATTGCGTATATACAAACATACATTGTACATTTGTACCTACATATATTCGTTTATAGGTATGCAGATATTTTTTTAGTGTATAAAAAACAGAACTATTACTTACAGTGACCTGCACTGGTTTTGGTTCAACAAATACATCGGTTTTAGTGCCACGAGCACTTAGACTACTGCTTGGACTGCTCGTAGCTGGGGTAACTGTTCCAATGGGTGTGGCATCACTGTCGGATGATGCCTGCAGCCGTACTGCTGGTTCGGGAAAAAAAAACTCTTGTGGTATTTGAGAGGCATTTGCCAAAGATTTGCGGCTAAATAAAAATTAGTCAAAAAGTTAATAATACAATTGATATGTATAAACAGACATTTATGTATATTAACAAAAAATTTACCTTAAAGTTGACAATCGATTGGGAGTAGAATCTTCTGCATCAAAAAACTCCTCCGAACTATCTGAATCAGTTTCAGGTTTATTCATTTTTAATTTTTTTGCCTTTTTCTATTTAAACAACATATAATTATTTCTTAATTTAGTATCAATTACAAACTAATTTCAGACAACATTCGCGAAAAGAAAAAAATGAAAAAAATATACTTTTTTCGTTTTTGTTTTGTAATTCTATAATGGATGCTTGTTCTTGCCCAGTTGTTTTTTATGCTTTTTCGTATTTACGTCATTTGTTTTATATTGTATTCCACATATATTTTAATTATATTTTAATTTATTTATGTTAGCATGAATGTTTTTATTGGTTTTATACTTAATTGTAGGATATTAAACATTTCTTTTTATGAAAAATAAAAATTAAAGAAACAAGAAATACTATTTATCACTCTTTTTTGCACAGTAAAAATAAACGTCATACTAATGAAAGGGAAATTAATAATTATGCTTCTTCTTATTATTTTTGGCAGAAATATATGCAAATGTCATTGATAACAAATTTCAGGTTTCGGGTTATAGAAGAATTAATAAAAACGAAACGTTGCAGGAATAATATTCACTAATAACATTATATTTTAATATTTTTGAGTTATTTCGACCTCAATAAATTCGATCTTTTGTCGAAAAGTTAAAGTCGACTATATAGTTTTCAAAGCAAACAATTTAAAAGCAAACGTTTTGTATTTGCAAACCTGAAGCTGAAAACACCCTGGCAGTTTACTACCGGTACCGGTAAAATATCGTTGCCGCAAATATAATATGTTCTATCAAGGTTCAAATACAGGGCACAATTAGACTTACTTATTATGCCATGGTCCAAACACATACAATACTTTACGATGAACTGCGACTGACAGTTACTCAACGTAACAGAAGTGATGCCCAATCGTTGCGTTGATAAAGTGTTTTAATAATATAAAAAATATTCAATATCAAAACATATTTAATTTAAAAATTATGTTTTTCACAAATACGCAAATTAAAATTAAACACAACAAAACAAAAAAAATAATTTTTACAGTTTGTTTTTTTCTTTTCTCTTCATTTTCATATGCCAAAGTTGAATATTTTTATATTTTTGTACTTCGTGCACAAGTTTGACGTATTGATTATGACCGCTCTCATTTTTAAACACATACAGTAAACACCAGCTGTCAGTCGCAGTTCGTCGTTAAGTATTGTATGTGTTTGGACCCCTTCAGGGCTATCACACTTTCCGATCGGAATGATTTCAATTTTGTTGTTACTTTAATAGTTTTTATATCCATCAACTTCCTGAGAAGAGTATTTATAGATTTATCTTTCCCTTTGTAAATTCCACAATATAATTTTCCAACCGTATCAATGTACATACAGTGTCTCTCATAAGTATTCGAATTTAGGTATACTATGAAAAGAACTAAATTTAATAATACGTTTGTGTGCAAAATAAATAAATTAATTTGTAATATTGTTTAAAAAATCACGCTTTTTAAAAACTTGAAAAAATTACATTTACTTAAATTAATTTAGCCTTTTTTAAAAAAAGTCCACAAAATTACCTCACAAAAGTATACGAATTATTCCTGTATTTCATATTTGATCATATTATACGAAACCCAGATTTTATAATTGAATGGTTTTTATACTTAAAATTGTTTTAAGGGGTTACTATCAACCGTTGGTCCACAATTTTTGGGACTTGTACCATATTTTCATGTTATATCATTAAAATGGCGATTTTTGTCAATATTTGTAACTCTTTCTCCTTTTTTCTAAAGATAAAACCAAAATTTGATATTGGTACGAACGTTCCAAGATATATTATTGGGATTATTCTTCTGTCGCTAGTTCAATTTATTGCAACTTAAGTCCATTTTTATAATACTAGGGTCAAACATTTTCGGGGAAAGTTGTCTTGTATATATTCTTTTAGATATAAGCTTTTAACATTTTAAGTTTTCATTATATTGTGGAAGTGTGCAACTCCAAACCATGCCTTGAAGAAACACCTTTCAATATAGTATAATCATTATTTTTATAACCAATGGCTTCCAGAAGAAAAATTCCAAGAAGGAAAAAATTTGCAAATATGGTCAAAAATCGCCATTTTGATGATATTACATGAAAATATGCTACAAATGCCACAAAATTGTGGACCAAATGGACCAAAAATACATCCTTTCGGTTAATAGAAACCCCTTAAAACAATTTTAAGCAAAAAATTCGATTCTAAGTTTTGGGTTTCGAATAATATGGTCAAATATGAAATACAGGGAAAATTCGAATACTTTTGTGAGATAATTTTATGGACTTTTTATAAAAAAAGTTAAATTAATTTAAGTAAATTAATTTAACGAATCCGATTAAGACATGTACATTAGTCTGTCCGTTTCTGTAGGCCCCAGATGTTTTTGGGATCTAAATCTTTTATAGGGTAAACTAATTTGTTATAAATAAGATTTGCGTTATCCCTCTATCAAATCTTGTGTTGGTTATGGGCCTGTTCGGAAATGCATCACTGCGCTACATCTGATGCGTAGTACGTTCGGAAATGC
>NW_023994550.1:0-40000 GCF_015586225.1 Lucilia sericata
CGACAATAATAACAACATACGATATGAAAGCCAATTGAGTTAAGGAAATAAAAATAGCACATACTTTTACAGGTAGACTAGATAGATAGATAGATAGATAGATAGATAGATAGATAGATAGATAGATAGATCTAGATAGATCGATAGATAGCTAGATAGATGATAGATAGTCTATAATAGATCGCTAGATCTAGCTATAGCTCGCTCGCTCGCTAGATCGCTCGCTCGATCATAGCTCTCGATAGTAGCTCGCTCGCTCGCTCGCTCGCTCGCTCTAGCTCGCTCGCTCGCGCTCGATCGCTCGCTGCTCGCTCGCTCGCTCGCTCTCGCTCGCTCGCTCGATCGCTCTCTCGCTCGCTCGCTCGCTCGCTCGCTTCGCTCGCTCTCGCTCGCTAGCTCGCTCGCTCGCTCGCTCGCTCGCTCGCTCGCTCGCTCGCTCGCTCGCTCGCTCGCTCGCTCGCTCGCTCGCTCGCTCGCCTCGCTCGCTCGCTCGCTCGCTCGCTCGCTCGCTCGCTGCTCGCTCGCTCGCTCGCTCGCTCGCTCGCTCGCTCGCTCGCTCGCTCGCTCGCTGCTCTCGCTCGCTCTCTCGCTCTCTCGCTCGCTCGCTCGCTCTCTCGCTCGCTCGCTCGCTCGCTCGCTCGCTCGCTCGCTCGCTCGCTCGCTCGCTCGCTCGCTCGCTCTGTCTCGCTCGCTCGCTCGCTCGCTCGCGCGCTCGCTCGCTCGCTCGCTCGCTCGCTCGCTCGCTCGCTCGCTCGCTCGCTCGCTGCTCGCTCGCTGCTCGCTCGCTCGCTCGCTCGCTCGCTCGTTCGTTCGTCCGTTCCCTTTCCCTTCCTTCCTGCTCCCCTTCTCCCCCCCCCTGTTCTCCCTCCCCCCCCCCCTTCCTTTTTTTCTCCCCTTCCCTGCCTAAAAAAAAAAGACCGACATGTTAAAGAAGAAACAAAATGGTTTACAAAACTTTAACAAAACAAAAAAAAATGGCAAAATTGTATTGTATATTTTTACATTCATTTAATTTAAACTTTTTTCTTAACTATTTGTGTGAATATTTATTTCAATTTATTTTACTTCTGATGTCATTAGCAGCAGCTACATTTATTTATTTATTTATTTATTTACAACATAAAGGGGTTGGTTATATGTGGAATATTTAATAAATTTATGTTAAATTTCTTGTTTTAATTAAGCTTTACTTATTTTAAGTTATAGCGAAAAATTTACATTTTTTAATTTTAATCAAATAAATTAAGCTTTTAATGATGAGTCAGTCAAGACAGAGCCAATGTCTTGAATTGAAATGTCTTACTTTTGCTAAAAAATAATAATATATTGTTTATAAATTGCTTGATTTTCTGCTTATTTAATGAATAAATGGGTAATAATATGAAAAAAGGGCTCCTTTATGAAGAGTTATAAATAAACTAGACATGATTGAACCCTAAATTTTCTTTTAGTATTATTTTATATTACATATGTCAGAGATAAGCAAAATGGTCACTGCATATATTATGTTATGTCTAATGTGAGAATCGTTTGCTACTTAGCCCTTTAAGGGTTTATAAGTATCTATTTAGATCTCTATATAATTTATAGTTTCTTGTA
This sequence comes from Lucilia sericata, assembly GCF_015586225.1. Classification (NCBI taxonomy): domain Eukaryota; kingdom Metazoa; phylum Arthropoda; class Insecta; order Diptera; family Calliphoridae; genus Lucilia; species Lucilia sericata. The sequence continues at coordinate 1,600 of NW_023994550.1, forward strand.
CTAATATATTTTTTTTAATATATTCTTTTCATTTTAGATCTTATACTAGATTATTGCCAAAAATTAATAGAAAATTTGGTTATCCCTGGGAAATGATGCCACTTATGTATGTGATACTTAAGGATGCTGGTGTAGATATCGATGAGGCTTCAAAACGTATTGAAGAAGGTAAGTTAAAGTTGTTTTAAAATAATATACTATATAACAAATATCAGTGTTTTCTGAAGTTTTTGAAAAAAAAAAATCTTAAACAAAAAATATAATGAAATAAATGAAATATGTGGCAATATTTTTGTTTTGAAGAAAAAATTTACAAATTATTGTAAATATTGGAATTTGTATGTATGTATTATTTTGGTTTATAGGCATACAAGTCTTAAAACAATACAATTTAAATATTTACGATGGTAATGAGTTACGTAAGCTCAAAACTGAAAGGCGTTACGAAAACCATCTTGCCCGATCTGAATGTGATGAAACTATCAAACAAATAAGACTAAAGGAGGGTAAGCATTATTACTTTAATTTATAATAAGTTTAAGTATGTATTTTATAGTAAAATTAGGGTTTTACAGAAAACACTGAAAACATTTAATTTAGGTTTAAATTTGCTCAAACATTTAATTTTGCCAAATAACAACAAATTTTCTGTTTTTATTTGATTAAACAAATTTTTAGGACAACATGTTGTTAATGAATATTCACGTCAACATAATTTAAATATATATGATGGGTGTGAATTACGTTGTGCCACTCGGCAATGCGGTTGATAAACTTAAATAAAGTTTTAAAACCATTTGCACCCATTTTAATATAAAGTGTTTTTCTTAAATATTAAAAAGTTAAATATAAAGTAATTGTTAAATACTATTAAACAAATTGTACAAAGAATTAAAAAAAAAAATAAACTTTGTTGAAACATATTAAAGGTGCTTTAACATTTTTTCTTAAAATAACTTCAATATCATTAAAATAAAACTATATAACGAGCTTATAACAGTCTGGCAACTATAAAAGAAATTTATATTAGTAAAAATATAAACTTAAAGACACTTCTTAAAATAGTTAAAATAATTCTTAATTAAAAAAAAAAACAAGTGTTAAACTAATTAAAATTAAACCACAATCAACATACCAAAAGTTAATGTAACAATTACATTGTTTTAAACAAACTCAACTCAGCAATCAACATACTAAAATGGAAACCTTGGTAACTATAACAACTGTATACTATTTATGGCAAACTAAACCAATAGCAACCTATAGATTTGTTAAATTAATTATTTAACAAATTTTTTTTCCGGCAATTCAACAATCAACATACTATTATAAAATATTTGTTGGCGTTAATTTAATTACAACAATCAACATACTCTTACAATTAAATTGTTTAATTGCAACAATCAACATAACATTTTCTTTGAAAGTCTTCTGGCAACTATCAATCTATCTTCAATCAACATACTTTTTTTTTTTGGTTTACTTTATGGAAAATCAATTTATTGAATATACCTGGATCTTCAATCAACATACCAAAAGTTTTTGGAAACAATCTTCAATCAACATACGAGTACGATTAATTATAAGAATTTATATATTAGTTTCTATTCAAATGTTTAATTTTAAGTTTATGTTAAAAGTTAATTAACGAATTTTATTGTTTTAAATTATTAAACGGAAACTAGTGATATTACTCGAATTTTCGGTGTAATTTTAAATTGTTGATGAACTTAAGAATGTTGCTACACAATTTTTGATAAAGATATGTTTGGGAATATCGAAATATTGGTCGAAACACATGCGCCTTTTGATTCTAACAGCATTAAGCCGTAAATGTCTATCTGTTGGCAACTCGCTAGAGTCCAAATAGTAAAATCTAGAGGTCTAAAGTTTACCACAAATATTCTCAATAGTCGATTTATAGTTTACAGACTACAGATGTGTTTATGGTCCAGACTATAGGAGAGTTTATAGTGTGGACTATAGACGAGTTTTTAGTTTAGACTATAGACAATTTTATAATCTAAATAATCAATGAATTTAAAGTCTAGATTATAGACTAGCTTATAATGCAGTTGATAATTTAGACTATCAACTGATAGTTTAGAATATAGGCGTGCTTATAGTCTAGAGTCTAAACTATATACATTATTCCAGTCCAGATTATAGACAAGTTTATAGTCTAGACTATAGATAAGATTATAGTCTGGACTATAGACAAGTTTCTAGACTATCAACTGATAGTTTAGACTATATGCATGCTTATGGTCTAGACTATAGACATATTAATATTCAAAACTAGTTCAGACTGTGGGACTATGTTATAGTCTATAGGAGTTTATAGAGTAGAATAGTGTGGACTATAGACGAATTTATAGTCTAGATTATAGACAAATTTATAATCTAAATATAAATGAATTTAACGTCTAGATTATAGACTAGCTTATAATGCAGTTGATAATTTAGACTATCAACTGATAGTTTAGAAAATAGGCGTGCTTTTAGTCTTGACATATTTATATTCAAAACTGTTTATTACATTCTATTACAGTTTAATCCAGACTATAGACGAGCTGAAAGTTCAGACTACGGGACCAGGTTAGGAGTTTATAGTCTAGACTAGTGACGAGTTTATAGCCCAGACTATAGACAAGTTATTATAACAAACTATTTATAGTTTATAGCCAAAACTATGTAAGAGTTTTTAGTCTAGAGTTTATAGTCCAGATTATAGAAAAGTTTATAGTCTAGACTATAAATAGATTATAGTCTGGACTATAGACAGTTTCTAGACTATCAGCTGATAGTTGCATGCATATATGCTTATAGTCTAGACTATAGACATATTTATATTCAAACTAGTTCAGACTGCGGACTATGTTATGTCTATAGGAGTTTTATAGACTAGAATAGTGACGAGTTTATAGTCCAGACTATATACATATTTTATATAGTTTTATATACCGAACTATTTATAGTCTAAACAATAGACAAGTTTATAGCCAAAACTATATAAGAGTTTATAGTCTAGATTATAGACGAGTTTATAGCAAAAACTATATGAGAATTGAAATACTAGACTATATAGTGTATATTCTAGACTATAGAGTTTATAGTCAGATTATATGACTAGTTTATAGTCTAGACTCTAGAGTTTATAGTCCAGATTATAGACTAGTTTATAGTCTAGACTCTAGACTATAGATAAGATTATAGTTTGGACTATAGGCAAGTTATAGATTATACATTATAGACTAATTTAAGTTTTATATTATAGATCAGTTTGTAGTCTAGACTACAGACAGATTTGTAGTGTAGACTGTAGATGAGTTCATAGTTAATCTAGAGTATAGACGAGTTAATAGTCTAGATTATAGGCTAGCTTATAACGCAGGCTATAGACGAGTTGATAGTTTATCCCAGTTTAATCCACGAAAGCTTAGACTGCGGGTCTGATACGAGTTTATATCCCCGACTATGGGCAAGTTTATATACTAAACTATTTATAGTTTATAGCCCTGATTATTGTCTAGTTTATAACTTAGAATACGTATGAGTTTATAGTCAAAACAATAGATGAATATATATTCTAAATTATGGACTATTTTATAGCCAACAATATAAGATTTTATACTCTAGACTATAGACGAGTTTATAGACGAGTATATAGTTTATAGATTATAGACTAGTTTCTATTTTTTGGTTATATATGAGCTTTTAGTCTCTACTGTAAATAATATTATAGTCCGGACTATAGACAAGTTTCTAGATTACAGATTAGTTTAAGGTTTACGTTATAGATGAGTTTATAGTCTAGACTACAGACAACGAAGGAGTATATACTTAGTCTAGCATATAAACGAGTTTTAAGTCTACACTATAGATGAGTTTATAGTCAGGGCAGGAGATACTTGAGTGAATACGCAGATTATAACACAGTCCGACAAACCGGTCAAAACCCTGACACGTTGTATCAAGTTTTAGGTGATGATATTTCAAAGAAGAAGGGAGATATGTCAGATGTTAAGCTTTTTTTTTAAAGCTTAACAGAATGGACATGCAAATGGCATACATCATTTTATTTTGCGAAGTTATAGGTCTCAAAAAGGAACAACAAGGCGTATTTTAAACTCCAGGACACGATATTTCGAATAACAGAAATTTTCTAATTTTATATTGTTCACTACTTTAGAGATTAAATATAACTCCTAAAAAATCTGTTCGTCCAACTTTTTGGATGGTTTCACAAAAGCTAAGCCAATTCACCCAAATCGTTCGATTCAACATTCTAAGTTCTCAACTATAAAAACAGGCAGCAAAAATTTTAAATAAAGTTTTATTATTGATTTTTCTGTGTATATTGTAATATTTCAGTTTATTGTAAATATATCTTTAAAATTAAGTAAAAATTATACATAGTTTTTTAATATAAAATAGTTTATAATTTATTTTTAGAATTTTAGAAGTTTTAAGGGTAGAGTACTTAATAACTTTGGAAAAATGTGGCCAAAAAGGCTAAAATTTTATAATAAAAGAAAACAAATCTTTAAAACTAGATTCTTAAAAAAGCTTTGAAAGTTATTGTGTAATAAAAATCGTAACGAAATCTTAATTCTATTGAAAGCTCGATCGTTAACGAAATTAATTCTAATTACAGCTACAAAAGTTTTGGAACTAAATTCTGTTTAAGCTTAGAACAAATTTGACAAAATGAAAGGAATATATTAATATAAAAGCGAATTTCTATAATACTTTTGAGCGAAATTTCATTTTCGGAATTTTTTCGTTTAACACATATTTCGTCAAGGTTTCGCTGTAAATTTAACGGAACATTGATGGCATTATATTTTCTATATAATTTAATATAATGACATGACACATTTTCTAAATGTTTAACTATTAAGAATTAAATACGAAAAAATAAAACTATTTAAGATAAATTGGCTGCTGATCTAATGGCTATAAAGAATTTGAAAATCTCATTTTTATGTTTATTTTTCAAATACCAAAAAAACTGTGTTATTTGCAAATTTTCTTTCAATTAGTTAATAAAATTAAGCTAATTTAAAAAAACTAATATAAAATGTTTAAAGTTTATCATAAATTTAGCGCATACTATTGTTTTAAGACAACAACAAAAATAAATAAGAAAATAAATTTAAAAAATATGCAAAATATTTATTAATAAATTAAAATTTATAATAACAGCAAATAAAAACAACAGAATTAATTAATTCAAAAAACTGTATATTAAACATAAAAAGAAAAACCAAATAAATTTAACAAAATAAAAAACCTTAAAACATTTGGTATGCTTAAGTATTTAATAAAAATTTAAACGATTAATAAAAAAAATAAAAAAATATTAAAACCTAAAATTTACATAATAATAAATCATAAATGTTAAAAAAAAATTGAAAACCCTAAGATTTTATTAATAGATTAAATAATTGTTAAAGGGTAAATTAGCAATTGTTTAATGAACAACAATTAAAATAAGATTTATTCAATGTGCCACAATTAGTAATAATAATCTTATCTATAATTATACATGACATATGTTTTTAATTAGTTGATCTTTGCTCTAAAATAGTAAAACTTTTTAAACTGATAAGTATTTTTTAGCTTATTAAATTAGTAATGAGAGAGACTCATTAAAAACATGCGTATAAAAAATATGGAAATTATGACTTCCCATGGGAAGTTTTAAGAATTTCTTCTATATTAATTTGTTATAGAGCGGTTGCAAACTGAATCAGTATAGATCAGAACGACTACCTTGATGTCGCAATTAGTTCTGCAACCTATTGTAGTAGTCCAAAGTATTTTTACAGGGTATTTAATTAATTAGTTTTTAAGTACTAGTTAATTATACGTACTATTTAAACTAAAAAGTTAAATAAACTCAAAAAATATTTTCATCAGAAAAAAGCCATTAAAACATTCATACAATAAATTGAACAAATAATAGACGATGTCCAAAAAAATAACTGATTACAAATGTACTCAACCATTTTTCCGGATTTAAATCCGGTTGTGCAGTTATTATATTAGATTATTCGCTTACTCAATGTTCCATAACAAACTATAGACTAGACTATAGTCTACACTATAGATTAGACTATAGAGTAAACTACATAGTAGATTATAGAGTAGACTATAGACTAGACTATAAACTAGACTATAGACTAGACTAAACTATAGATTAGACTATAGACTAGACCATAGACTACACTATAGACTAGACTATAGACTAGGCTATAGACTAGACTATAGACTAGACTATAGACTAGACTATAGACTAGACTATATACTAGATTATAGACTAGACTATAGATTAGACTATAGACTAGACTATAGACTAGACTATAGACTAAACTATAGACTAGAATATAGACTAGACTATGGACTAGACTATAGAGAAGACTATAGACTAGACTATAGACTACACTATAGATTAGACTATAGAGTAGACTACATAGTAGATTATAGAGTAAGACTATAGACTAGACTATAAACTAGACTATAGACTAGACTAAACTATAGATTAAACTATAGACTAGACCATAGACTACACTATAGACTAGACTATAGACTAGGCTATAGACTAGACTATAGACTAGACTATAGACTAGACTATAGACTAGGCTATAGACTAGACTATAGACCTAGACTATAGACTAGACTATAGACTAGGCTATAGACTAGACTATAGACTAGACTATAGACTATACTATAGACTAGACTATATACTAGATTATAGACTACACTATAGACTAGACTATAGACTATGCTATAGACTAGACTATAGACTAAACTATAGGACTAGAAATATAGACTAGACTATGGACTAGACCTAGAGAGAAGACTATAGACTAGACTTGACTATAGACTAGACTATAGACTAGACTATAGACTAGACTATAGACTAGACTATAGACTAGACTATAGACTAGACTATAGACTAGACTATAGACTAGACTATAGACTAGACTATAGACTAGACTATAGACTAGACTATAGACTAGACTATAGACTAGACTATAGACTAGACTATAGACTAGACTATAGAACTAGACTATAGACTAGACTATAGACTAGACTATAGACTAGACTATAGACTAGACTATAGACTAGACTAGAGCTAGACTATAGACTAGACTATAGGACTAGACTATAGACTAGACTATAGACTAGACTATAGACTAGACTATAGACTAGACTATAGACTAGACTATAGACTAGACTATAGACTAGACTATAGACTAGACTATAGACTAGACTATAGACTAGACTATAGACTAGACTATAGACTAGACTATAGACTAGACTATAGACTAGACTATAGACTAGACTATAGACTAGACTAGACTAGACTATAGACTAGACTATAGACTAGACTATAGACTAGACTATAGACTAGACTATAGACTAGACTATAGACTAGACTATAGACTAGACTATAGACTAGACTATAGACTAGACTATAGACTAGACTATAGACTAGACTATAGATTAGACTATAGACTAGACTATAGACTAGGCTATAGACTAGACTATAGACTAGACTATAGACTAGACTATAGACTAGACTATAGACTAGACTATAGACTAGACTATAGACTAGACTATAGATTAGACTATAGACTAGACTATAGACTAGACTATAGACTACTATATAGATTAGACTATAGAGTAGACTACATAGTAGATTATAGAGTAGACTATAGACTAGACTATAAACTAGACTATAGACTAGACTAAACTATAGATTATACTATAGACTAGACCCATAGACTACACTATAGACTAGACTATAGACTAGGCTATAGACTAGACTATAGACTAGACTATAGACTAGACTATATACTAGATTATAGACTAGACTATAGATTAGACTATAGACTAGACTATAGACTAGACTATAGACTAAACTATAGACTAGAATATAGACTAGACTATGGACTAGACTATAGAGAAGACTATAGACTAGACTATAGACTAGACTATAGACTAGACTATAGACTATAGACTAGACTATAGACTAGACTATAGACTAGACTATAGACTAGACTATAGACTATACTATAGACTAGACTATAGACTAGACTATAGACTAGACTATAGACTAGACTATAGACTAGACTATAGACTAGACTATAGACTAGACTATAGACTAGACTATAGACTAGACTATAGACTAGACTATAGACTAGACTATAGACTAGACTATAGACTAGACTATAGACTAGACTATAGACTAGACTATAGACTAGACTATAGACTAGACTATAGACTAGACTATAGACTAGACTATAGACTAGACTATAGACTAGACTATAGACTAGACTATAGACTAGACTATAGACTAGACTATAGACTAGACTATAGACTAGACTATAGACTAGACTATAGACTAGACTATAGACTAGACTATAGACTAGACTATAGACTAGACTATAGACTAGACTATAGACTAGACTATAGACTAGACTATAGACTAGACTATAGACTAGACTATAGACTAGACTATAGACTAGACTATAGACTAGACTATAGACTAGACTATAGACTAGACTATAGACTAGACTATAGACTAGACTATAGACTAGACTATAGACTAGACTATAGACTAGACTATAGACTAGACTGTAGACTAGACTATAGACTAGACTGTAGACTAGACTGTAGACTAGACTATAGACTAGACTATAGACTAGACTATAGACTAGACTATAGACTAGACTATAGACTAGACTATAGACTAGACTATAGACTAGACTATAGACTAGACTATAGACTAGACTATAGACTAGACTATAGACTAGACTATAGACTAGACTATAGACTAGACTATAGACTAGACTATAGACTAGACTATAGACTAGACTATAGACTAGACTATAGACTAGACAGACTATAGACTTGATTAGACTAGACTATAGACTAGACTATAGACTATAGACCAGACTATAGACTAGACTATAGACTAGACTATAGACTAGACTATAGACTAGACTATAGAATAGACTATAGACCTAGACTATAGACTAGACTATAGACTAGACTATAGAATAGACTATAGACTATAGACTAGACTATAGACTAGACTATAGACTAGACTATAGACTAGACTATAGACTAGACTATAGATTAGACTATAGACTAGACTATAGACTAGACTATAGACTAGACTATAGACTAGACTAGACTATAGACTAGACTATAGACTAGACTATAGACTAGACTATAGACTAGACTATAGACTAGACTATAGACCTAGTGTGTAGACTAGACTATAGACCTAGACTATAGACTAGACTATAGACTAGACTATAGACTAGACTATAGACTAGACTATAGACTAGACTAGACTAGACTATAGACTAGACTATAGACTAGACTATAGACTAGACTGTAGACTAGACTATAGACTAGACTGTAGACTAGACTGTAGACTAGACTATAGACTAGACTATAGACTAGACTATAGACTAGACTATAGACTAGACTATAGACTAGACTATAGACTAGACTATAGACTAGACTATAGACTAGACTATAGACTAGACTATAGACTAGACTATAGACTAGACTATAGACTAGACTATAGACTAGACTATAGACTAGACTATAGACTAGACTATAGACTAGACTATAGATTAGACTATAGACTAGACTATAGACTAGGCTATAGACTAGACTATAGACTAGACTATAGACTAGACTATAGACTAGACTATAGACTAGACTATAGACTAGACTATAGACTAGACTATAGATTAGACTATAGACTAGACTATAGACTAGACTATAGACTACTATATAGATTAGACTATAGAGTAGACTACATAGTAGATTATAGAGTAGACTATAGACTAGACTATAAACTAGACTATAGACTAGACTAAACTATAGATTATACTATAGACTAGACCATAGACTACACTATAGACTAGACTATAGACTAGGCTATAGACTAGACTATAGACTAGACTATAGACTAGACTATATACTAGATTATAGACTAGACTATAGATTAGACTATAGACTAGACTATAGACTAGACTATAGACTAAACTATAGACTAGAATATAGACTAGACTATGGACTAGACTATAGAGAAGACTATAGACTAGACTATAGACTAGACTATAGACTAGACTATAGACTAGACTATAGACTATAGACTAGACTATAGACTAGACTATAGACTAGACTATAGACTATACTATAGACTAGACTATAGACTACTAGACTAGACTATAGACTAGACTATAGACTAGACTATAGACTAGACTATAGACTAGACTATAGACTAGACTATAGACTAGACTATAGACTAGACTATAGACTAGACTATAGACTAGACTATAGACTAGACTATAGACTAGACTATAGACTAGACTATAGACTAGACTATAGACTAGACTATAGACTAGACTATAGACTAGACTATAGACTAGACTATAGACTAGACTATAGACTAGACTATAGACTAGACTATAGACTAGACTATAGACTAGACTATAGACTAGACTATAGACTAGACTATAGACTAGACTATAGACTAGACTATAGACTAGACTATAGACTAGACTATAGACTAGACTGTAGACTAGACTATAGACTAGACTGTAGACTAGACTGTAGACTAGACTATAGACTAGACTATAGACTAGACTATAGACTAGACTATAGACTAGACTATAGACTAGACTATAGACTAGACTATAGACTAGACTATAGACTAGACTATAGACTAGACTATAGACTAGACTATAGACTAGACTATAGACTAGACTATAGACTAGACTATAGACTAGACTATAGACTAGACTATAGACTAGACTATAGACTAGACTATAGACTAGACTATAGACTAGATAGACTTGATTATAGACTAGACTATAGACTAGACTATAGACCAGACTATAGACTAGACTATAGACTAGACTATAGACTAGACTATAGACTAGACTATAGAATAGACTATAGACTAGACTATAGACTAGACTATAGACTAGACTATAGAATAGACTATAGACTAGACTATAGACTAGACTATAGACTAGACTATAGACTAGACTATAGACTAGACTATAGATTAGACTATAGACTAGACTATAGACTAGACTATAGACTAGACTAGACTATAGACTAGACTATAGACTAGACTATAGACTAGACTATAGACTAGACTATAGACTAGACTATAGACTAGACTATAGACTAGACTATAGACTAGACTATAGACTAGACTATAGACTAGACTATAGACTAGACTATAGACTAGACTATAGACTAGTGTGTAGACTAGACTATAGACTAGACTATAGACTAGACTATAGACTAGACTATAGACTAGACTATACTATAGACTATACTATAGACTCGACTATAGACTCGACTATAGACTCGACTATAGACTAGACTATAGACTCGACTATAGACAGACTAGACTATTGACTACACTATTAATCAGACTATGGATTAGACTATAGATTGATCTATTGATAGTTATCGAAAGTTTATAAGTTAGAAAATGTACCTAAAATATCGCGGCATTTTATGATATCAAAAAGTACTGAAAAAAGTAATAAAGTATAATATTTTCCATGTTTGCTATGGACTAGTCTATTGGCTAATCTTTTGACTAGCCTGAGTGGAATTTAAAATGGAATTCGTCTATTTAAAGAACTTAATCATTTTTAATCAATTACAAATTACTGCTACTTTATTTGACAGTACCGCTATTGGGTTTATATATACGTGTTGTTAGGTCGCAATAAATGTTATGAAAATCAACAAAACTACTTCAACTATTTTAAGTTTAACAAACAGTTGGTGGCAGAAAAATAAAAATTCGTATTTCTTTGAATTATGTATGTAATATTCTATCTTGATTGAGAATTTCCCTAGTAAAACTTTTAGATGCAGATTTCTTTAAATCCGAAAAATACATATGTAGTAGATTTATAAAATTCTAAGAAGATATGATATTAAAGTTTGTTAGCACAGTTGTCTTTAAATTAACAATTTTTGCCTACCATGTCTGGGATAGCTTACAAAGCGAAGATTAAATTGGCGTGAGAACGTCGTCCATTCGACCGGAATGTCCGAAGTTCCTTTGTCTTTAAAGCTCGAGAAGTCGTAAATAAAACTACCTAGAAAGATTTTTGCACCAATATTCTATATTTATCTAATTTTTTAGCCCCATTTTACTTAGCCAATGCTTAAACGAAATATTCTCCTCTTTTCAATATAGAGTATTTCCACTATAAATCATTTGCCTGGTTTTTTATTTTTTTTTTTTTTCTTATTTTTAAACAAACACGCTCAACCAATAATGTTTTATTACAAATACCAATAATTTAATAAATCACTTTAAAAATAATAACTTGTTCAAAGCTCGCTCTTTTATGTACGCATAACTTGTAGAAAAAAAACTTAATAAAACTTAAAAAGCAAGCATGTGTCATAAATGGTTGCTTGCAACATACGAATTTGATAAGAAAATTATAACTTACCACAATGGAAGCAAAAAAAGCAGTAATTGCTTGGCTCACAAGCTCACACTCGGTACACATACATTGACTGCTGGAGGCATGTTAAATTATCACAGAAATTGTTTAAGAGATGATGGATCCTGCAACAAAATAAAATTTATTATAAACGATTGTCGCATGCTTTGGTTTTTTGTTAAAAAGTTTTATTCTACCTTCCGCACCGGATGAAATTAAAGCAGTTAGCAGGTGCTGTGTTACCTTCTGCCTCATCAAAAATTATAAAACTATTAAAATTTTCAAAAGAGGTTTAGCAAAAAGATTTTTTGTTGCTCTTCGCCTTTTAAATCTGTTAAAGCATCCCAAACAGTGGCGGCACTTATACTTAAGGATGAAAATTATGTATATTAATTTTACAATTTTTACTTTCAATCGAACATTTTCTATGAATAGGATAACGATTCAATAATTTCCTTATTAAAATTGAACTAAAACTGAACTAGAACTGAACTAGAACTGAAATAGAACTGAACTAGAACTGAACTAGAATGAACTAGAACTGAACTAGAACTGAACTAGAACTGAACTAGAACTGAACTAGAAACTGAACTAGAACTGAACTGAACTAGAACTGAACTAGAACTGAACTAGAAACTGAACTAGAACTGAACTAGAACTGAACTGAACTGAACTAGAACTGAACTAGAACTGAACTAGAACTGAACTAGAACTGAACTAGAATGAACTAGAACTGAACTAGAACTGAACTAGAACTGAACTAGAACTGAACTAGAACTGAACTAGAACTGAACTAGAACTGAACTAGAACTGAACTAGAACTGACTAGAACTGAACTAGAACTGAACTAGAACTGAACTAGAACTGAACTAGAACTGAACTAGAACTGAACTAGAACTGAACTAGAACTGAACTAGAACTGAACTAGAACTGAACTAGAACTGAACTAGAACTGAACTAGAACTGAACTAGAACTGAACTAGAACTGAACTAGAACTGAACTAGAACTGAACTAGAACTGAACTAGAACTGAACTAGAACTGAACTAGAACTGAACTAGAACGAACTAGAACTGAACTAGAACTGAACTAGAACTGAACTAGAACTGAACTAGAACTGAACTAGAACTGAACTAGAACTGAACTAGAACTGAACTAGAACTGAACTAGAACTGAACTAGAACTGAACTAGAACTGAACTAGAACTGAACTAGAACTGAACTAGAACTGAACTAGAACTGAACTAGAACTGAACTAGAACTGAACTAGAACTGAACTAGAACTGAACTAGAACTGAACTAGAACTGAACTAGAACTGAACTAGAACTGAACTAGAACTGAACTAGAACTGAACTAGAACTGAACTAGAACTGAACTAGAACTGAACTAGAACTGAACTAGAAACTGAACTAGAACTGAACTAGAACTGAACTAGAACTGAACTAGAACTGAACTAGAACTGAACTAGAACTGAACTAGAACTGAACTAGAACTGAACTAGAACTGAACTAGAACTGAACTAGAACTGAACTAGAACTGAACTAGAACTGAACTAGAACTGAACTAGAACTGAACTAGAACTGAACTAGAACTGAACTAGAACTGAACTAGAACTGAACTAGAACTGAACTAGAACTGAACTAGAACTGAACTAGAACTGAACTAGAACTGAACTAGAACTGAACTAGAACTGAACTAGAACTGAACTAGAACTGAACTAGAACTGAACTAGAACTGAACTAGAACTGAACTAGAACTGAACTAGAACTGAACTAGAACTGAACTAGAACTGAACTAGAACTGAACTAGAACTGAACTAGAACTGAACTAGAACTGAACTAGAACTGAACTAGAACTGAACTAGAACTGAACTAGAACTGAACTAGAATGAACTAGACAGAACTGAACTAGAACAGAACTGAACTAGAACAGAACTGAACTAGAACAGAACTGAACTAGAACAGAACTGAACTAGAACAGAACTAGAACAGAACTGAACTAGAACAGAACTGAACTAGAACTGAACTAGAACTGAACTAGAACTGAACTAGAACTGAACTAGAACTGAACTAGAACTGAACTAGAACTGAACTAGAACTGAACTAGAACTGAACTAGAACTGAACTAGAACTGAACTAGAACTGAACTAGAACTGAACTAGAACTGAACTAGAACTGAACTAGAACTGAACTAGAACTGAACTAGAACTGAACTAGAACTGAACTAGAACTGAACTAGAACTGAACTAGAACTGAACTAGAACTGAACTAGAACTGAACTAGAACTGAACTAGAACTGAACTAGAACTGAACTAGAACTGAACTAGAACTGAACTAGAACTGAACTAGAACTGAACTAGAACTGAACTAGAACTGAACTAGAACTGAACTAGAACTGAACTAGAACAGAACTAGAACTGAAATAGAACTGAACTAGAACTGAACTAGAATTGAACTAGAACTGAGCTCTGGTGGGGATAATCAAACATTCGACAACTTTCTTTGCTATTAAGAAGCATTTTTCGATTAGAGATTAGATTCAAACATTCCAGATATAACAATAGAAGAATTAATTCGAAAATTCTAAATAAATAGAAAATTTTACCAAAAATGTATGCAAAAATAACTTTTAAATAAATCAAAATTTCACTAACACATAATTTTTCAATTTTCAACCAATACCAGAAGTAAGTAGCCTTCATGGTATAAATATTATTATGAAACGTTCCCTAAAATACATCTATAACTTGCTTCAACTATAAATAACACATTTACGTTTCATGTTGTAGCAATCTATTTTTTTACTATAAGCAACTTCAACAGTAAATGCATCATTTTGCACAATTGCCACCAACACTCGCAGACACTTACACAAACACACACATCAACAACTCATTTTTATCCTTTCGAAAATGTTCAGGCATGACTGAATATTGTTGATGCCTGGCATTTCATGCCATCACGTAATGCTGGATAATCCTCTTATTCTATGATTACTACGTCTTCTTTTCATTCCAATACATACAAGCAAATACATACATAAACTACGTATTCTGTTGAGCTATTAAACTTAAGCAGGAGATTCATTTCGTTCGCAAACAACATCAATAATAACAAATACGAAAACAACATCAGCTCCAGCAAATGATCATAAAACGTCAAGTGTTTATGGCCTTCTGGAAGGAAAGGAAAACAACAACAACAAAAAGAACAGCAACAATATTTTACAACACATCTAAAGGCAACAAAACAACAACAAAAATAAAAAACTAAAAATATTTATATGTTGCACTTAAAATATCAAAAAATGTACGAAAAAAACGCCAAGTTTTACAACAATTATTTGCGTTTTTACCCAGTAATTCCGGGTGACTGTTTCGAACTATTATTACCACCAGTTACAAAATCGGTTTCAAAATAACTAAGGTATCGGTGAAACTCACATAACAATCACAACTTTCCTCGATTATAACCGACTCTTCAGAGATTAAACTGATGGATAAAGACTAGACAGTTGACTAGTGTATTTTCAGGCTAGACTATAGCCCAGACAAGAATATAGTCCAGATTATAGACTAGACTATTGTTCAGATTATAGACTACGTAATAGGCCAAACTATAGACTTTCACAATAAACCAGCCAGTAGTCCAGATTATACCCCGGACTATGGACTAGATCATAGTCTGAAGTAGAGAATTAATTATAGTCCGCACTATTTTCTAAACTATAAAGTAGCCAAGATTACAGTCAAGACCCTATTCCAGCCTTTAGAGTAGACTACAGTTCAAACTATAGACTAGACTATAGCTCAAACTATAGATTATATTACGGTCCAGACTAGACTATATATTACACTATAGACCATAATAGACTACAGTCAATACTATAGACAAGTCTATATATTACACTATAGCCCAGCCTAGACTATAGTCCAGACTATAGATTAGACCATAGACCATAGGCTGTAGACTAGACTATACTATGGACTAGACTATAGACTAAAATATAGACTAGACTATAAATTAGACAATATTATACTATAGACTAGACTATAGTCCAGACTATAGACTAGACTATAGTCCAGACTATAGACTACACTATAGTCCAGACTATAGACTAGACCATAGTCCAGACTATAGATTAGCCTATAGTTCGGACTATAGACTAGACCATAGTCCAGACTATAGACTAGACTATGGTCCAGACTGTAGACTATAGTCCAGACTATGAACTAGACTAGAGTCCAGACTATGAACTAGACTAAAGTCCAGATTATAGACTAGACTATAGTCAATACTATATACTAAACTATAGTCCATACTATAGACTAGCCAATAGTCCAGACTATAGACTAGACCATAGTCCAGACTATAGACTAGACCATAGTCCAGACTATGGATTAGACTAGAATCCAGACTATGGACTAGATTAGAGTCCAGTCTATAGACCAGACTATAGTTCAGACTATATACTAGACTATAGTCCATACTATAGACGAGACTATAGTCCGGAATAGAGTTCAGACTATCGGCTCGACTATAGACCAGACTATAGATTCGATTATTGTTCAGACTACACTATAGGCTAGACTGTAATCAAGACTATAGACTACACTATAGTCCAGACTATAGACTATACCATAGTGCAGTCTATAGACTAGACCATAGTCTAGATTATAAACTAGACCATAGTCCAGACTATAGACTATGGTCCAGACTATAGACTAGACTATAGTCCTGACTCTAGACTAGACTATAGTCTTGACTCTAGACTAGACTATAGTCCAGACTATAGACAGGACTAGAGTCCTGACTATAGCCTAGACTGCAGTCCAGATTATAGACTAGACTATAGTCCAGACTATTGACTAGACTATTGTCCAGACTATAGACTAGACTATATTCCAGACTATAGTCCAGACTATAGTCCAAACTATAGACTGAACTGTAATGTTTACTATATTTTAGACAATAGACAATAGATTATAGTCGGGACTATAAATTAGAATAGTCTAAAATATAGGCTAGACTATATACTTATTATAGACATGAGTTTAGTTCAGACAGAGTGTATTTTCAGACTAGACTATAGACTACAGAATAGGTTAGACTATAGACTTCACAATAGTCCACACTATAGATTTGACTATACTCCAGACAATAGACTACCCAAATTATAGACATAGTCTTGTCTATAATAGACTATAGTTAGATGTCAGACTAAACACCAAATTATGGACATACTATTGGCTGTAGTCCAGACTATACATATTAGAACTGTATAGAATTAGACTAAATATTTTCAAAAGAAGAATACAGTATTTGCTGGGTATATTTTAATGTCTACATGTATGGTTAATATACATTGTAAAATGGCATAAATATTTTATATGGAAAGGAAATTTTTAAAGATCTGTTTATGACTTAAACAGAAATCTAAAAAAAAAATAGCAATCTCTAGAAGTTTATTATTTTTGAAATGTGAAAAAAAGCATTTATGTGGAATGTTTTAAATTTTATTAAAAATTTACTAGTTACTTATTAAAATATGTGTATGTAAGTATGTTTTGTAGGTACAAACAAATATGGTAAATTTATGAACAAGATTTTTCAAAAAATTGTTAAGAAATTTTCTATTCAGATACATATTACTTATTATTTATTTGAAATTTTCGCTAAATTTATTTTTTATACAATTATATTTAATCATTGCCATCATCGTTATTATAAACAACTTTTGTCAATTTAAAATTATAACCCGCATTAAAATATAATTTGATTTATAAAAACAAATAACAAATTTACATTTTAATACTATTTGATCAGTAATGATATACATACGTATATAAGCTCAAAATTTGCATAAAATACATACGTATGTATAATAATAAATTTAATATAAACAAATATTATTACATTTTATTATATGCATTTACTACATTAAATTGATATTTTTCCATCAATAAAAGCAATTTTATAAAACTTGTTTAAAATTGTTGTGATTAGATTTTTCTGGTTAACACAACCAAAGGTTAATATGAAATTAATTAAATTAAATTTAGCAAAATAAATGTGTATATAGTTGAAAACAGTTAACAGGAAATATTTTTCTTAGGGGACTTAATACTATAAATTAGCTTTAAATAGAAAACTTATCCCAAACATTATTTTGCCTTCTAGTTGACCCTAATAAACTGCACAATGGGATCATTAAAAAAAAAAAAACATGGCATCAAACTGTCAACACCTAGTATTATATCATATTGGCATTACGATGATGATCGTAATGATGTTGATGGGATTGCCTTTAGACAGGTATAAAACAGTTTTGACAGTCCTCATGAAATTGGACACATTTAAGAGGATCTTAAATATCAAACACAATGACAATAGGCAGAATAATCAATTAACTCAGTATCTCTGTCATGATCAAGATGAAGTTGTCATACAGTTGTCAACTCAGCATGTCACTACAGCTTTTTGACAGGTTTGCATGACAAAAAAAAAATGGGCAAAAAAAGAATTCTTATTAATATTTTGAAACTGTTGATGAACACTTTTCAATGTTCATACATACAAAAAGTTTCCTTTTTTGAGTTAATGGTCTGTCCGTCTTCCCTCCTCTTCTAAGTGGTTCTGTTAAAGACCTAAATAAGTGCTATTGAATGTGAATTATTAGTTATGACATTTATTTATTGAGTTACAATGACCCGCTAACTTCTCTGAAGTAAGTAGTGGTTAAACTGCGGTTGTACCCTTTAAGAGCAGAAAAACCAAAAAAGTGTGATAATTTTTTTTTGACTTTAAAAAGGGCGTGCTTTAGCTGTTGGCACGAGATAAAAACACCTGTTTTTTTGTGGAAAAAATACACACGTTATGTTTTATTTTCTTGGGAGGTTTTTTTTTATAAAGATTTATTATTAGTTAGCTTTTTTGTTATTTGTCTTGTAGTTGTCATGTCGCCTGTTTCTTTTTCGCGAAACGATTAAATACACATTTCAATTCTAAGGAAATTTTAGGTTTTGCTTGCCACTTAAAGTCAGTTAATGTGGTAATTGATTTTGTATGTTAAATGGCTTGTTATTTAAATGGAAATCGTACTTAGGAATAAATTGTTAAAATGATTTTGGTGATTTGCAAATAATGATTTAACATGAATGCGGTTCGTTATTGAAAAGTGTAAAAATTGTATACACATTTGGTATATGAAGTTAGTAGAGAATTATGAGAGAAAACCTACTATATATGCACTATATTAAAAACTCTAATTCAACCTAAAAGTTAAGAATTTACAAAGATTGTATGTATGTGTACATCAGTGATGCCAAGTGTAGGGATTTTCCCTTTTTGTAGGAATTTTTTTAAAAAATTTCACGTGTAGGGAAAAAGGGAAAGATTTCTTACTATTGTCAAGTTGTAGGGATTTTTTTCAATTTCATAGTTTTTATCAACTAAAAATATACTCTTTCATGTATTAAACTTTAAAATTAAAAATGAAATAAAGTGTATCGTTAGTAAAAATTCCGCTTGTAGTTTCTACAATATGTGTACCTATATATCGCTACAAGCCTGGTATAATCCAAAATTCGGGTTTCTTGAACTGAGGTCTACAAAACATGCGACATACTAAAATCTTTCATATAGATTTATCAAATTTCTAATATGTCTATTATTTTCGATGTGAAATCGATTTTTTGTAAACGTAAAAACTAAAACCCACGTTTTCGTGAATATTAGACAACTAAAAATTTAATTTCAATTTAGATGAGAAACATATTAACCTCAACTATCTGAATTTGGATTTTAAAAATCCCTTGATTTGTTTAAAAGTTATCAAAGAAAATAGTTAAATGTCATTAAATATTCATATCCATTTTTCTTGAAACGACTTTTTTGGATTATGCCAATCCTGTAGGGCGATATATTCTGACTCCTTATAGATAGAGTAGTAGGGGACTTAATGCAGTAACTCAGGATTGAAAAAATAATTTAATGTTCTGAAAATTTATAAAAGTAAACCGCAAAAAGTAAACGATAAAGTTTATTTAAAATAATTATATTAAATTTTATGAATTTTTTTGTTGGGGGCACATAAAATAAATTTTTAACATCGAATCGTGATACTGCCATAAATCTCTCAATTAATAAATGTATATTATAAAACAGAGCTAATATTTTAGTTTATTATGTTATTTTTTTATTTTTTTAAGATAAACTTGGAAAAAAATGGAAAAAAGTAGTGTAGGGAAAAATGTAGGGATAATAAAAAGTGGGAAAAAAGGGATTTTTTTCGATCGTAATTTAATATAATACACTAGAACTGAACTAGAACTGAATTAGAACTAGACTAGAACTGAACTAGAACGGAACAAGAACAGATCTAAAACAGAACTAGAGCAGAACTAGAACAGAACAGAACTAGAACAGAACTAGAACTAGAACAGAACTAGAACAGAACTAGAACAGAACTAGAACAGAACTAGAACAGAACTAGAACAGAACTAGAACAGAACTAGAACAGAACTAGAGCAGAACTAGAACTGAACTAAAACAGAACTAGAACAGAACTAGTACAGAACTAGTACAGAACTAGCACAAAACTAGAACAGAACTAGAACAGAACTTGAACAGAACTAGAACAGAACTAGAACAGAGCTAGAACAGAACTAGAACAGAACTAGAACAGAACTAGAGCAGAACTAGAACTGAACTGGAACAGAACTACACCATTTACACTTGTATTTCAGAATTTTCCAGTTCTATTTCAGAAATTTCCATTTATATTTCAGAATTTTTCAATTATGTTTCAAAAAATTCTAATTATATTTCAGAAATTTCCAATTATATATCAGAAAATTCCAATTATATTTCAGAATTGTTTTTAATATTTCAGAAATTTCTACTTATATTTCATAAATGTCCACTTATATTTCAGAAATTTCCATTTATATTTCAGAAATTTCTAATTATATTTCAGAAATTTCTAATTATATATCAGAAAATTCTAATTATATATCAGAAGTTTCCAATTGTATTTCAGAATTTTCAAATTGTATTTCAGAATTTTCGAATTGTATTTCAGAAGTTTCCAGTTGTATTTCAGAATTTTCAAATTGTATTTCAAAAAATTCCAATTGTATTTCAGAAATTATATTTTTATACAAAAATATTTATGTAACATTGTATGTAGTAATTTTAGGTCTATAAGACAACCTATAGTGTTTAAACTCAAATTCCGGAGTTGTTTAGCTAACTACGACTTATATTGAATTGAACACATGTATTTATAATATATTAACGATTCGTATTTTATTTTCGATATACAATTTATGTATAAATAAGTAATAAGCAGTAATCAAAAATTATAAAACAGAACAGAACTATGTATCCATATACATTTCAAAATTAAAATATATGTAGATTATTCGTCCTAAAATTACTACATACAATGTTACATAAATATTTGTATAAAAATATAATTTCTGAAATACAATTGGAATTTTTTGAAATACAATTTGAAAATTCTGAAATACAACTGGAAACTTCTGAAATACAATTTGAAAATTCTGAAATACAATTTGAAAATTCTGAAATACAATTGGAAACTTCTGATATATAATTAGAATTTTCTGATATATAATTAGAAATTTCTGAAATATAATTAGAAATTTCTGAAACATAATTGGAAATTTCTGAAATATAATTAGAAATTTCTGAAATATCAAAAACAATTCTGAAATACAATTAGAATTTTCTGATATATAATTAGAAATTTCTGATATATAATTGGAATTTTCTGATATATAATTAGAAATTTCTGAAATATAATTAGAAATTTCTGAAATATAAATGGAAATTTCTGAAATATAAGTGGACATTTATGAAATATAAGTAGAAATTTCTGAAATATTAAAAACAATTCTGAAATATAATTGGAATTTTCTGATATATAATTGGAAATTTCTGAAATATAATTAGAAATTTTTGAAACATAATTGAAAATTCTGAAATATAAATGGAAATTTCTGAAATAGAACTAGAAAATTCTGAAATACAACTGTAAATGGTGTAGAACAGAACTAGAACAGAACTGGAACAGAACTAGAACAGAACAGAACTGGAACAGAACTGGAACAGAACTAGAACAGAACTAGAACAGAACTAGAACAGAACTAGAACAAAACTAGAACAGAACTAGAACAGAACTAGAACAGAACTAGAACAGAACTAGAACTGAACTAGAACAGAACTAGAACTGAACTAGAACTGAACTAGAACTGAACTAGAACTGAACCAGAACTGAACTAGAACAGAACTAGAACAGAACTAGAACTGAACTAGAACTGAACTAGAACTGAACTAGAACTGAACTAAAACTGAACTAGAACTGAACTAGAACTGAACTAGAACTGAACTAGAACTGAACTAGAACTGAACTAGAACTGAACTAGAACTGAACTAGAACTGAACTAGAACTGAAATAGAACTGAACTAGAACTGAACTTGAACTGAACTAGAACTAGAACTGAACTAGAACAGAAGTAGAACTAAAGTAGAACTGAAATAGAACTGAACTAGAACTAAACTAGAACTGAACTAGAACTGAATTAGAACTGTACTAGAACTGAACTAGAACTGAACTAGGACTGAACATGAACTGAACTAGAACTAAACTAGAACTGAACTATAATTGAACTAGAAATGAACTAGAAGTGAACTAGAACTGAACTAGAACTAAACTAGAACTGAATTAGAACTGAACTAGAACTGGACTATAATTGAACTAGAACTAAACTAGAACTGAACTATAAATGAACTGGAACTGAAACTGAACTAGAACTGAACTGGAACTGAACTAGAATAAGAACTGAACTAGAACTGTACTAGAACTGAACTAGAACTGAACTAGAACTGAACTAGAACTGAACTAGAACTGAACTAGAACTGAACTAGAACTGAACTAGAACTAGAACTGAACTAGAACTGAACTAGAACTGAATTAGAACTAAACCAGAACTGAAACAGAACTGAACTAGAAGTATCGTTCTATAGTAGACCAATCAAATAGTTTACTCTAAACCGAGTAGTGCAACAAAGACCAGAAGTTTTATTACTAAATAAATTAATGCATAACTAATTTCAATTTAACGCTTTATTGTTATAGTATATTTAAATTATTTAACACCATAATGCGTTCAATGCAGACCCTTAAAAATTCCACATTAATTTTAAATTAAGTTTAAAAACAATTGTGTGTAGAATCATCTAAATGATTTAAGTTATGAACTTTGGTTTAAAAACTAAAATAACGTAAAATCAAGGTAAAAATAAATTAACTAATAGATTTAGCACCATATTTCACGTCGGCCGGCATACTTAAACCTTTAGTTTTTTTTTTTTGATTCCTATAATTTTTATTATAACTTCAAAAACTTGTATCACTGCAGGCTGTGTTTTTTCAACTATTCTCGATTTTTTTTTTCTTCTTTCAACTTTTACAACTTTCCACTTGAGTGCATTTCAGAATAATGACACATCATGCAATCTATTAAATATACAATTTGAAATCTTTTATGTTTCTTTTTCCTATTTCGTACAAGGAAATATTTTGTTCCTTTAGAAAAAGAATTGTATCTTAGAAAACGTTTTTATAGCATTAAAATCAACGGCAATAAAACTGGCAAATAGTTGAAGAAATCACATATACGGTTTTTTTTCTATTGGAGTTTTTATGATTTTACCAGAGTATGCGTCTAGGAAACACACCCAATCGGTTATAAAATAAAAAAAATTAGATAGAAAATTAAAAACAAAAAATTGTATATTTAAGTAAATTTTTATGACACCTTAAATAGTATGGTCAGCAAGATTTTCCATGTCTGTGCATATATGTATATGTACATTATCCTTTTATGTCTGTCTGGCTTTTTTAATCAGTAATGGTGATTAAGGTGAGAAATTAGGAATTTCATTTCAAGAAAACTGGTTTAAAGGGACGATTTTTATCCATAAAAAAACTCTTGAGAAACTTTACAACTTTATATAATTTTATGCAAATGTTATTAAATTACTCTTGGTTTTTTTATTAAATACGTTTTTGGAAAAGTTCTACTTTATGAGCTATGTATGTATGTAGATCCTCTAATGGACCAACCTTAAGGCAGAATAATCAGTATTGTTCTTGGTGGCTTACGAATTATACTAATTAGATACATATTGGAAGATAGCCCAATAACTATATGGACTAATAAAAAATTTGAGAGATTTAGAATGAATTTCGAAACAAGGAACTGTTTTGAATCGAACTCTATAGTTAACTACTTTTTCTAATTACGTTATTATAATTCCCAAACTGTTAAATTCATATTTTAAATAAACAGTTTTGTACCAACTCGAAACCAAGAACTCCATAATTTTTCTTGTATTACTCTTGTATTTGTTTCCGAGATTCGCCTGAACTGAACTAAAACTGAACAAAAACTGAATTAGAACTGAACTGAACTAGAACTGAACTGAACTGAACTGAACTGAACTAGAACAGAACTAGAACAGAACTAGAACAGAAGTAGAATTGAACTAGAACTGAACTAGAACTGAACTAGAACTGAACTAGAACTGAACTAGAACTGAACTAGAACTGAACTAGAACTGAACTAGAACTGAACTAGAACTGAACTAGAACTAGAACTGAGCTAGAACTGAACTAGAACTGAACGAGAACTGAACTAGAACTGAACTAGAACTGAACTAGAACTGAACTAGAACTGAACTAGAACTGAACGAGAACTGAACTAGAACTGAACTAGAACTGAACTAGAACTGAACTAGAACTGAACTAGAACTGAACTAGAACTGAACTAGAACTGAACTAGAACTGAACTAGAACTGAACTAGAACTGAACTAGAACTGAACTAGAACTGAACTAGAACTGAACTTGAACTGAACTAAAACTGAACTAGAACTGAAGTAGAACTAAACTAGAGCTGAACTAGAGCTGAACTAGAACTGAACTAGAACAGAACTAGAACAGACCTAGGAACAGAACTAGAACAGAACTAGAACAGAACTAGAACAGAACTAGAACAGAACTAGAACAGACCTAGAACAGAACTAGAACAGAACTAGAACAGAACTAGAACACAGAACAGAACACGAACAGAACAGAACTAGAACTAGAACAGAACTAGAACAGAACAGAACAGAACTAGAACAGAACAGAACTAGAACAGAACTAGAAACAGAACTAGAACAGAACTAGAACAGAACTAGAACAGAACTAGAAGCAGAACTAGAACTAGAACAGAAACTAGAACAGAACTAGAACAGAACTAGAACAGAACTAGAACAGAACTAGAACAGAACTAGAACAGAACTAGAACAGAACTAGAACAGAACTAGAACAGAACTAGAACAGAACTAGAACAGAACTAGAACAGAACTTAGAACCGAACTAGAACATTGACACTTAGAACAGACACTAGAACAGAACTAGAACAGAACTAGAACTAGAACAGAACTAGAACAGAACTAGAACAGAACTAGAACAGAACTAGAACAGAACTAGAACTAGAACAGAACTAGAACAGAACAGAACTAGAACAGAACTAGAACAGAACTAGAACAGAACTAGAACAGAACTAGAACAGAACTAGAACAGAACTAGAACAGAACTAGAACAGAACTAGAACAGAACTAGAACAGAACTAGAACAGAACTAGAACAGAACTAGAACAGAACTAGAACAGAACTAGAACAGAACTAGAACAGAACTAGAACAGAACTAGAACAGAACTAGAACAGAACAGAACTAGAACAGAACTAGAACAGAACAGAACAGAACTAGAACAGAACTAGAACAGAACTAGAACAGAACTAGAACAGAACTAGAACAGAACTAGAACAGAACTAGAACAGAACTAGAACAGAACTAGAACAGAACTAGAACAGAACTAGAACAGAACTAGAACAGAACTAGACTAGAACAGAACTAGAACAGAACTAGAACAGAACTAGAACAGAACTAGAACAGAACTAGAACAGAACTAGAACAGAACTAGAACAGAACTAGAACAGAACTAGAACAGAACTAGAACAGAACTAGAACAGAACTAGAACAGAACTAGAACAGAACTAGAACAGAACTAGAACAGAACTAGAACAGAACTAGAACAGAACTAGAACAGAACTAGAACAGAACTGGAACTGAACTAGAACTGTACTAGAACTTAACTAGAACTGAACTAGAACTGAACCAGAACTGAACTAGAACTAAACTAGAACTGATCTAGAACTGAACTAGAACTGAACTAGAACTGAACTAGAACTGAACTAGAACTGAAATAGAAACAAATTTAGATCAAAAAAGTATGTCGACCCTATTGCCTGATAACGAATCGATTCCAGAGCCGGACAATTACACAGAAGATGAGTAATTGTTTCCTCCTCTTCCTCATTTTGACAGCTCCTACAAAAGTCATTATATGGAAGACCAATGCGTGTTGCATGGTTTCCGAACTTGAAATGACCCGTAAGAACTGATAACAAAGTGCTCAGAGTAATTCAGCTTAGCCCTAAAATATAGGATGTTTTATGAGGATCCATATAAGGCCATAGCATCTTAGCAATCGAGCAAGTATGTTCTTAAGACCACCGGTCTTGAGCTGAACTAAA
Organism: Lucilia sericata; assembly: GCF_015586225.1. NCBI lineage: Eukaryota > Metazoa > Arthropoda > Insecta > Diptera > Calliphoridae > Lucilia > Lucilia sericata. The sequence goes on from NW_023994550.1 coordinate 28,793, forward strand.
ACAAAAGTTGTGTATTTGTTTCTTAATAGCCGCTAGGGGGACGCCGCAGTACTGGTCTATATCCAGTGTGGCCATACTCATGCCCGCTTTTGCCAAGATGTCAGCAATAGAATTGTCAATTATATCCCCGTGTCCTTTGACCCAAAAGAGGGTAATTCTTAAATGTCTCGCCATCTCGTTGACGAGACGCCCGGCATTCTTGGACAAGTTTAGATGCAGAATATACACCTATCAGGGATTTTATAGCGGCTTGGCTGTCAGTATAGATTCTGATATCCCTGCTGAATAACCGATAGTACCTAAGCCAATTAGATGCCCTTCATCATTGAGTCGGAAAGAGATTTTCGTTCCAAATTCTTCAATGAAGATGCCACCGCCGACACCTTTAGTTGTTTTAGAACTATCTGTATACACATTTAGTCCATCAATACCAAAATGTGAAGGTACATTATAATCAGAGATTATACTATCTCGTAATACACGGTTCCGGAATACAGTAGTCAGAAGCATGTTGTAGATTTGGGAGAAGATCTACAATCTTTGCATGACCAGTTGAATGCTTAAGTATTTAAAAAAAAATTACAAAACACCAAAAGCCTAATTTAAGTTGAATGCTTAAGTATTTCAAAAATTTACAAAACACCAAAAGCCTAATTTATGATTTAAAATATTTTTGTACCATTTTACTTAATTAAAATTTTAAATTTGCTAACACAAAATTTCCCTTTGATACCATTTTAAATTATAAAATTTCTAAAATCCCAATTTTATTTTAAAAATTTTAACATTTAAACAAAGAAGAAGTAAGAGTGTTATATTCGGCTATGCCGAATCTTATATACCCACCATCAAACCTCGTTTGACTCGAATGAAACTTACTTACGTCGAATTTCATCTATATACTCGTATATTTAGGCCAGTTATAAGCGTTAAAGTAATTTTCTAGTCATTTTCTGAAGGGGACCTTATATGGGGGGTAGGGTCAATTATGGACCGATCCTGATAAAATTTTGCATAGTGATTTTGGATCATAAGAAACTTACTTATATCGAATTTTATCGCTATATTCGTATTTTTAAACAAGTTATGGCTGTTAAAGCTGCTTTTCGAGGGGCCACTTGTATGGGGGCTATCCGAAAACGTGGACCGATATTGCCCATTTCCAATACCAAACAAACCTTACCTATAAGAAATATTTATGTGAAATTTCAACCCTCTAGCTCTTTCCATTCGGACTCTATCGTGCTTTCAACAGACAGGCGGACAGACGGACAGACATGGCTAGATCATCTTAGAATTTAATGAGGACCCAGAATATATATACTTTTGTGGGTCTATGACCAATATTTCGATGTGTTACAAACGGAATGACAAAATCAATATACCCCACATCTTTTTTGATGGTGGGTATAAAAAACTTTTTACGACTTGCAGCAAAATTGCCAAATCTATGCATCATGTGCTAATATTAGCAAGAACAATGGACTTCAGTTTTAAGCAAAATGTCTGTATTTAGTCGAAAGTCATAAAATATCGGTAGTTTACACTTAAAGCAAAACGTAAGAGAAAAACAAAACAAAACCTCTATTATTAAAATTATATTTTCTTTACGTTTTTTTGTTCCTTTGTGGCAAATTACGTGTTCTAGAGCATTTTATATACGGAATATTATAGTTGGAGCAGGTAATTTTTGTTTAGCAAAATCCACACAACTAACTAACGATTTTGGTTTAACATTTGAAATCCTTTCGGTAATAAAATTAAGAAATAAGCCAAAAATATATACAACAAATACCTAAAAAAACAAACGAAAAAATAACAATAAAAACTTGTTAAAATGGAAAAAGTCATAAAACAAAGTTTATTTTTACTACCGTTTGGAGTTCTACTTTATTTTTGCTTCATTATGTTCGTAGAAAAAAAAAACAATGGAAAAAATATACGAAAAATACCAACAATTGTTAATTTTTTAACGAGAAAATCTGTTGTGGACATTTTTTGATTTTTTTTATATGTATTTTATTGTATATATAAATAGCTATTAAGTCTGGCCAAATCCGATTAACACTTGATGACAAAAAGTATTAAAAAAATGTTGGTTTTATATAAAAATGTATAGGATTCAGCGCGACAAATATTTAGTTTTTAATTATACAAAGGAATTATTACATACAACTATATTTGTTGGTAGTGTTAATAAATTGTGTTGAAATGAAAAGAAATAACTGAAATAGTTTTATTTCAATTCCCAAATGATACAACTTTCAATACGACAATAGCTGTTGATTGAAATTTAAGAGAACATTCGTTACATTTACAGTAATTTTAGATTATTTCCCAAGATTAAAAAGTGTTTTCAGTTTTTTAAAACAATTTAAAATAATTTGTTGTATTCTTAAGAATTTTATTTTAAAAAGTTTTTTTTTTAGCAAAACATTTCTTGTAACAAATCAAACTAATATATATTTTCTTTATTTTTACAAAATCAAAAAACCCTTCTACATCCCCACTCATCCCAACAATACAGCTACCGAACAATTAAATCAACTAACACAAACCTACTATAATTATCAACGTTATGGCACCCTACCGCCAGCATATTGGGCTTATCCATCCATACAATTGGGTCGAACCATTTGGACTGAATTACCAACTCCCCATTTTGCTGCCATTATACCACCACATTCAGCACCAACACCCGAAGAACCTCTAACCCTAAGTCGAGCATCAACGAGTCCGTCCAAAATCAGTCGATCGGGTAGTAGTAGTATATGTGGTGAATCGATAACGGCTACCTCAACACCAACGCCAACAACAACAACCACACCAGCCGCTGGAGTTATAGCCGCAGCAGCAGCAGCGGCAGCTGCCGCCGCAGCTACGTAGCAATATCAACAGGGCAGTGATGTAAATAATACAACAGCAGCTGCTGTAGCAGCGGCGGCAGCTACAGCCGTTTTACATGTGTAAGTATTTGTAAAAAAAAAATACACTTTTTTAATCTTGATCATTTTATTTTATTAGTTTTTTCCTTATATTTACATAATTATTAAAATGTAAGTAGCCAGCTAGCACCTTTATAAATTAATTTGTTAATTATGTCTGGCGTTACCGGTATTTTTATAATTTATATTTTATTTATAATTATGTGAAATTTATACAAAACTATTTTTATTCAATTTGTCTTCATTGTTCATTTGAATTCTGTGGGGCTGGATGTTTGTATTAGCAGCTACGTCTCATTAGGTATTCAACACCAGTTGAAACAGTTGTGAAAAAGTATGATATCGTACATTTTCGTGCACAATTTAACATTGAGTGCGTAATGGCAGTAGCGTGTTGTTTATATTCTTTAAAGAGGATTTACTGCCGTCAAGTCCACTTTAAGTGAAAAACCTTACCCTTCCCCATTTTTGGAATAAACACCAGATTCATAATTGTATTAGTTTCCAAATTCCAAACTTAAACGTCCTTAATTACTTTTATTTAATTTTAAACTGAAAGCTAGAACTGAACTAGAACTGAACTAGAACTGAACTGAACTGAACTAGAACTGAACGACTGAACTGAAACTGAACTAGAACTGAACTAGAACTGAACTAGAACTGAACTAGAACTGAACTAGAACTGAACTAGAACTGAACTAGAACTGACTAGAACTGAACTAGAACTGAACTAGAACTGAACTAACTAGAACTGACGAACTAGAACTGAACTAGAACTGAACTAGAACTGAACTAGAACTGAACTAGAAACTGAACTAGAACTGAACTAGAACTGAACTAGAACTGAACTAGAACTGAACTAGAACTGAACTAGAACTGAACTAGAACTGAACTAGAACTGAACTAGAACTGAAACTAGAACTGAACTAGAACTGAACTAGAAACTGAACTAGAACTGAACTAGAACTGAACTAGAACTGAACTAGAACTGAACTAGAACTGAACTAGAACTGAACTAGAAACTGAACTAGAACTGAACTAGAACTGAACTAGAACTGAACTAGAACTGAACTAGAACTGAACTAGAACTGAAACTAGAACTGAACTAGAACTGAACTAGAACTGAACTAGAACTGAACTAGAACTGAACTAGAACTGAACTAGAACTGAACTAGAACTGAACTAGAACTGAACTAGAACTGAACTAGAACTGAACTAGAACTGAACTAGAACTGAACTAGAACTGAACTAGAACTGAACTAGAACTGAACTAGAACTGAACTAGAACTGAACTAGAACTGAACTAGAACTGAACTAGAACTGAACTAGAACTGAACTAGAACTGAACTAGAACTGAACTAGAACTGAACTAGAACTGAACTAGAACTGAACTAGAACTGAACTAGAACTGAACTAGAACTGAACTAGAACTGAACTAGATAGAACTGAACTAGAACTGAACTAGAACTGAACTAGAACTGAACTAGAACTGAACTAGAACTGAACTAGAACTGAAACTAGAACTGAACTAGAACTGAACTAGAACTGAACTAAGAACTGAACTAGTACTGAACTAGAACTGAACTAGAACTGAACTAGAACTGAACTAGAACTGAACTAGAACTGAACTGAACTGAACTAGAACTGAACTAGAGAACTGAACTGAACTGAACTAGAAACTGAACTAGAACTGAACTAGAACTGAACTAGAACTGAACTAGAACTGAGCCTAGAACTGAACTAGAACTGAACTAGAACTGAACTAAACGAACTAGAACTGAACTAGAACTGAACTAGAACTGAACTAGAACTGAACTAGAACTGAACTAGAACTGAACTAGAACTGAACTAGAACTGAACTAGAACTGAACTAGAACTGACTAGAACTGAACTAGAACTGAAACTAGAACTGAACTAGAACTGAACTAGAACTGAACTAGAACTGAACTAGAACTGAACTAGAACTGAACTAGAACTGAACTAGAACTGAACTAGAACTGAACTAGAACTGAACTAGAACTGAACTAGAACTGAACTAGAACTAGAACTGAACTAGAACTGAACTAGAACTGAACTAACGAACTGAACTAGAACTGAACTAGAACTGAACTAGAACTGAACTAGAACTGAACTAGAACTGAACTAGAACTGAACTAGAACTGAACTAGAACTGAACTAGAACTGAACTAGAACTGAACTAGAACTGAACTAGAACTGAACTAGAACTGAACTAGAACTGAACTAGAACTGAACTAGAACTGAACTAGAACGAACTAGAACTGAACTAGAACTGAACTAGAACTGAACTAGAACTGAACTAGAACTGAACTAGAACTGAACTAGAACTGAAACTAGAACTGAACTAGAACTGAACTAGAACTGAACTAGAACTGAACTAGAACTGAACTAGAACTGAACTAGAACTGAACTAGAACTGAACTAGAACTGAACTAGAACTGAACTAGAACTGAACTAGAACTGAACTAGAACTGAACTAGAACTGAACTAGAACTGAACTAGAACTGAACTAGAACTGAACTAGAACTGAACTAGAACTGAACTAGAACTGAACTAGAACTGAACTAGAACTGAACTAGAACTGAACTAGAACTGAACTAGAACTGAACTAGAACTGAACTAGAACTGAACTAGAACTGAACTAGAACTGAACTAGAACTGAACTAGAACTGAACTAGAACTGAACTAGAACTGAACTAGAACTGAACTAGAACTGAACTAGAACTGAACTAGAACTGAACTAGAACTGAACTAGAACTGAACTAGAACTGAACTAGAACTGAACTAGAACTGAACTAGAACTGAACTAGAACTGAACTAGAACTGAACTAGAACTGAACTAGAACTGAACTAGAACTGAACTAGAACTGAACTAGAACTGAACTAGAACTGAACTAGAACTGAACTCGAACTGAACTAGAACTGAACTAGAACTAGAACTGAACTATAACTGAACTAGAACTAGACTAGAACCGAACTAGAACTGGAAAAGCAATTAATTTGAGCTCCGAATCATTACCTGCGATGAAAAATCGATCAATTACGATTACCCGAATCGTAAAAGATCGCATTTGAAAGCCTTGCCAACGAGCCAAAAAGACACCAAATCTAAAATCTGCCCAGACTATCACAGAGAACCTGTACTGAATATAATTGATTTATGTTCTTAGTGAATATCTTTTATCTTTCGCGATAAAAAATAATTGACTGCAAGAGAAGAGAATTGGCTCAAGAGAGAATAAAGAGTACATAGTATGTATATAATCATATTTGGTGTAGGATGTTCTATGATCGACCATTACCAAATATAATTTCTCAGGTATTGTTTTGAATACATATAAAAACCTACATAGTTGTAGTTTGGTTTGTATTTAGTTCTTGCAACATATAATGTAGTTTTCTTGTTAAATTTTATATTTAAATAGCTTACAATTTTTTAATTTCGTTTTTGTTTTTATATCTTCACATTTATTTATTTAAACCATAAAATTTATATTTGATTTCAAACTTGTTTTAATCACCTGTCCGACTGTATTGTATGTTGGTTGGTTGGTTGTTCTTCTTTTAAGTATTTCATGGATGGTACTTTTAGGTCTTCTGTTCGTTCTTTTTTTTCACTTCATCCTTTAACATTTTAAGTGCTTTTCTTATGTTTTTGTTGCTGTTCATGCGTCTTACAAGCTTAAGTTTTATTTTCATTTGTAATTTTATTTTTATTAGTCCAACTCAAACTCATTTCATTTCATTTACAATATTTGGCAGACGCACATTATATAGAAAGAAAACTTAGTGAACATTTGTTGTTAGTATTGCTTTTGGTGGTGGTTCCTCAGGTGCATTGAATTTCAGTTTATGGCCCCAAAATGAATTTAATCGTTATGACCAACTATTATAATGGCTAAGAAACCAGCCCACATGCTTAAGATCCATAAATCCCTCAGAGAAGAGATAAGAAAAAGAATAAAATATTTATAGTTTGTTGCAAGTATTTGTGTGCTGCAACGCATCTAGCCAATTGTTATAATTTTATATTGCAGTTTCAATTGCAATTAAATTTTTTTGAAAAAAAAAAAAAAAAACGCACTAAATTGCGTTTGTTTGTTTAAAACTTTGCAAGAGTTGTATAATTGTAAAAAACTAACTATAAGATACTAAAGTCGTTAAAAATCTAAACAAGCTGAACTTTTATTGCTATTTTTTTTAGAGATGCACAACATTTTAATGTAAAAAGTTGTAAAATTTAATAAAAAAAATTAATATTTTTAATTAGACTCACTAACAAGCACTGAAATTTCATAAATAGTTCTAAATAGACTGTAAAAGTGTGATTATAATATATTAAGCACAAATTAAAACTGTAAATTATCAACCGTATGTTGAGTCGAAAATTAACTAAACTTTAAATCTAACAACTTGCTTCATAACGTTAGAATAAAAAAAAAGAATTCGAGACTAAATACCACTGGGAACCTAACAAAGCCGAGCGTTTGACATCATAGATTTCGCTCCAAAAATTAAGCCTATTTGGACACCCTGTTTTAAAAAGTATTTCACGATCTAGACTCAAAGAAAGTTGAACTAGAACTGAACTAGAACTGAACTAGAACTGAACTAGAACTGAACTAGAACTGAACTAGAACTGAACTAGAACTGAACTAGAACTGAACTAGAACTGAACTAGAACTGAACTAGAACTGAACTAGAACTGAACTAGAACTGAACTAGAACTGAACTAGAACTGAACTAGAACTGAACTAGAACTGAACTAGAACTGAACTAGAACTGAACTAGAACTAACCTAGAACTGAACAGAACTGAACTAGAACTGAAGTAGAACTGAACTAGAACTGAACTAGAACTGAACTAGAACTGAACTAGAACTGAACTAGAACTGAACTAGAACTGAACTAGAACTGAACTAGAACGGAACTAGAACTGAACTAGAAGCTGAACTGCAACTGAACTAGAACTGAACTAGAACTGAACTAGAACTGAATCTAGAACTGAAACTAGAACTGAACTAGAACTGAACTAGAACTGACGAGAAATGAACCAGAACGTAACTAGAACTGTGAACTATGAACTGAACAAGAACTGAACTAGAACTGAACTAGAACTGAAACTAGAACTAGAACTGAACAAGAACTGAACTAGAACTGAACTAGAACTGAACTAGAACTGAACTAGAACTGAAACTAAGAATGAAACTAGAACTGAACTAGAACTGAACTAGAACTGAAACTAGAACTGAACTGAACTAACTAGAACTGAACTAGAACTGAACTAGAACTGAACTAGAACTGAACTAGAATCTTGAACTAGAACTGAACTAGAACTGAACTAGAACTGAACTAGAACTGAACTAGAACTGAACTAGAACTGAACTAGAAACTGAACTAGAACCTGAACTAGAACTGAACTAGAACTGAACTAGAAACTGAACTAGAACTGAACTAGAACTGAACTAGAACTGAACTAGAACTGAACTAGACTGAACTAGAACTGAACTAGAACTGAACTAGAACTGAACTAGAACTGAACTAGAACTGAACTAAACTGAACTAGAACTGAACTAGAACTGAACTAGAACTGAACTAGAACCTGAAACTAGAACTGAACTAGAACGAACTAGAACTAACTAGAACTGAACTAGAACTGACTAGAACTGAACTAGAACTGAACTAGAACTGAACAGAACTGAACTAGAACTGAACTAGAACTGAACTAGAAACTGAACTAGAACTGAACTAGAACTGAACTAGAACTGAACTAGAACTGAACTAGAACTGAACTAGAACTGAACTAGAACTGAACTAGAACTGAACTAGAACTGAACTAGAACTGAACTAGAACTGAACTAGAACTGAACTAGAACTGAACTAGAACTGAACTAAACTGAACTAGAACTGAACTAGAACTGAACTAGAACTGAACTAGAACTGAACTAGAACTGAACTAGAACTGAACTAGAACTGAACTAGAACTGAACTAGAACTGAACTAGAACTGAACTAGAACTGAACTAGAACTGAACTAGAACTGAACTAGAACTGAACTAGAACTGAACTAGAACTGAACTAGAACTGAACTAGAACTGAACTAGAACTGAACTAGAACTGAACTAGAACTGAACTAGAACTGAACTAGAACTGAACTAGAAACTGAACTAGAACTGAACTAGAACTGAACTAGAACTGAACTAGAACTGAACTAGAACTGAACTAGAACTGAACTAGAACTGAACTAGAACTGAACTAGAACTGAACTAGAACTGAACTAGAACTGAACTAGAACTGAACTAGAACTGAACTAGAACTGAACTAGAACTGAACTAGAACTGAACTAGAACTGAACTAGAACTGAACTAGAACTGAACTAGAACTGAACTAGAACTGAACTAGAACTGAACTAGAACTGAACTAGAACTGAACTAGAACTGAACTAGAACTGAACTAACTGACTAGAACTGAACTAGAACTGAACTAGAACTGAACTAGAACTGAACTAGAACTGAACTAGAACTGAACTAGAACTGAACTAGATGAACTGAACTGAAACTAGACTGAACTAGAACTGAACTAGAACTGAACTAGAACTGAACTAGAACTGAACTAGAACTGAACTAGAACTGAACTAGAACTGAACTAGAACTGAACTAGAACTGAACTAGAAAGAACTAGAACTGAACTAAACTGAACTAGAACTGAACTAGAACTGAACTAGAACTGAACTAGAACTGAACTATAGAACTGAAAAGAACTGAACTAGAACTGAACTAGAACTGAACTAGAACTGAACTAAAACTGAACTAAACCTGCCTTATGCAAAATCGATTTTGAAATGGAAGGATCGCCCAAGCCAAAAAGTTTAAAGACCAAGAATTTATTAATTTCAAACTCAACTCAGCTTAATGAATCATTAAAAGCGACTCAATCAACAGGATTCCTCCAAAAGCAGGAAATTGTAAATAAACTAGTTCACTGACTTGCCCATAAATAGTGAATGGGTTCCTCCATAGGCTAAATAATAGACTACTCAATGTACTGCTCAATAAATTAGTCAACATACTATTTCATTGAGTACTATATAGAATACACAAAGGACTGTTCAATAAACCTATCCATAGGTTAGTGACAAGTCATGTCAATATACCAATTAAACAATTTGACCATACAACAGTCCATAGACGTTTTCATAGACTATTCAATAGACTGGTCCATCGGCTAGTCTATATTCTATGACTTGTTTCCAATAAAAAAACCGTCCATGTTATATAAGTTCGTAATGATTTTCTTTAAACAACATTTGCAGAAGTCTAACTCTAACTACCAGAAAATGAATAAACTCATACTCACTCTAATCACTCATTCGATTCCTAAAATTTTAATTATTTACGTTAATAAAAACTTTTTATATGATTTTTATCGGTTTGTCTGTCCTTGCTTTTTTTCACCATCATAAACTAAATACTCTTCATTATAAAAACATCTTGAATTTTTAACGCATCTTTGTGTTTATTACTTAAAAAAAAATACATAATAATCTTAACTCGCATTATAATCATATTCGAATGAGCATTATCTTTAATATTTCATCATTTTTGAATACAAATAAACAACAACAAGGAAATTATATGATCATTAATATCACATACAATTTAAAAGAAGTTTTATGGATTAGTTAATGCTAATACTACTCTACTCTCTTACAGAGTTCTCGTATCAATGTTGTGAAACAAACATCTATCAAGAGGGTAAAGTTTGTTGAATTGCGCTACTTCACCAAAAAAAAGAAACAAAAGTTTTATTATTCACCTAAGAAACATGATGATATTTACCATCATCAGTAATATAATGATGGTTAAAAGCTAAAAAAAGAAAAATGCAAAAACTTAAGGGGGTTTAGAAAGTAACCCATTAAGGGGTGGCAGATGTTAATATCCAAAATTCAAAATTTAAGAGGCGTTTAGGAAGTAACCCATTAAGTGTTGGTAGAGGTTAATATTGATCTATATCAACTAAGAGAAATTCTGACTCTTCTCCGTAAGAACATTCAAAGCTCGGTCACGTAGCTCTGCGATAACAACTGCCATTGATCATGGTCCTTCGACATATTTATAGTTTTCAGTCTTGGAAGACTGTTTGCTTGAGAACGATTAGGATCTCAACCGGTCTGGTCAAATAATTCCCTGATCACATTAACCCTATCAAGTGTCGAGATGTCCTCAATCAGCTCAAACGATTTTT
>NW_023994550.1:45000-117500 GCF_015586225.1 Lucilia sericata
TTAGATAATTTATTTCCTGATATTAAAAATATATGAGTTTAAAGAATGACGAATTTATGATATCACCAATCACCATACAATTTAGGGGCTATTAGTTTAAATGTTGCGATAGTTTGAGAAAAAATTAAAAGAAAAATTGGTGACTGGCAAATCGTTTGAATACATCGCTGTTTCATTATCAGTGTAGGTGTGAGGGCGGACTATATAAATGTTACCTAATGCATTATATTAAAAATTGGACTCTATACATACATATTTCGCTGATTTCAAAAATATGTAGAAACATTTTTTTTTTTTTTTTTTTTTTGAAATCTCTCAAAATCTTTTGTAACATATTATTTTGTATGTTGATTTTATAATTTTGTATGACATTTTAATTTCCCCAAAACCATTATAAATCAAATTTTATTAGACTTTTGCACTTAAAATACTAACTGAAAAAATCACAACTGTTCTTCAAATGTACAAAAATCATAAATCTTTTTCAAAATACCAAAACGAATCGAAATTCAAGAGTCTAGTATAAAGTTTCATACATTACTTATACAATTGCTTAAGTACTTTTGAATTTTGGCAAAATTATTTCATGGGTCTATAAAATGTTGTGCACTACACATAAATGGCAGAATATTTATGTTGAGTAAGGAATATTTTGTCACAAGAATAAGACAAACAAAATCGTTAATGTAAAGAAATCAAAATTAATTTTGGAGAAAAAACAACACATCAAAAAACATTAAAACTGTTGGAAAATTAAATAAAATAATAAAATGCGAGCAAAATATTTCTTTTGAGATTTTTAATAAGAATTGGAAGACTGATTCCGAATTAAAGTGAGTACGTAATATAAAATTTTGAAATGCAATAGAACATAACCAAACTGCACTAGAACTGAACTAGATCTGAACTAGAGCTGAACTAGAACTGAACTAGAACTGAACTAGAACTGAACTAGAACTGAACTAGAACTGAACTAGAACTGAACTAGAACTGAACTAGAACTGAACTAAAACTGAACTAGAACTGAACTAGAACTGAACTAGAACTGAACTAGAACTGAACTAGAACTGAACTAAAACTGAACTAGAACTGAACTAGAACTGAACTAGAACTGAACTAGAATTAACTAGAACTGAACTAGAACTAGAACTGTACTAGAACTGAACTAGAACTGAACTAGAACTGAACTAGAACTGAACTAGAACTGAACTAGAACTGAACTAGAACTGAACTAGAACTGAACTAGAACTGAACTAGAACTGAACTAGAACTGAACTAGAACTGAACTAGAACTGAACTAGAACTGAACTAGAACTGAAACTAGAAATGAACTAAAACTGAACTAGAACTGAACTAGAACTGAACTAACCCTGAACTAGAACTGAACTGGAACTAGAACTAGAACTGAACTAGAACTGAACTAGAACTGAACTAGAACTGAACTAGAACTGAACTAGAACTGAACTAGAACTGAACTAGAACTGAACTAGAACTGAACTAGAACTGAACTAGAACTGAACTAGAACTGAACTAGAACTGAACTAGAACTGAACTAGAACTGAACTAGAACTGAACTAGAACTGAACTAGAACTGAACTAGAACTGAACTAGAATGAACTAGAACTGAACTAGAACTGAACTAGAACTGAACTAGAACTGAACTAGAACTGAACTAGAACTGAACTAGAACTGAACTAGAACTGAACTAGAACTTGAACTAGAACTGACTAGAACTGAACTAGAACTGAACTAGAACTGAACTAGAACTGACTAGAACTGAACTAGAACTGAACTAGAACTGAACTAGACTGACTAGAACTGACGAGAACTGAACTAGAACTGACTAGAACTGAACTAGAACTGAACTAGAACGAACTAAGAACTGAACTAGAACTGACTAGAACTGAACTAGAACTGACTAGAAACTGACTAAACTGAACTAGAACTGAACTAGAACTGAAACTCAGAACTGAACTAGAACTGAACTAGAACTGAACTAGAACTGAACTAGAACTGAACTAAGAACTGACTGAACAACTAGAACTGAACTAGAACTGAACTAGAACTGAACTACAACTGAATTAGAACTGAACTAGAATTGAAGTCCCTTCTTTGCAATTGTCGTGTGTCGTTCTTATTGTGTTTTCTACTTCATATAAATAGTACATTAAAAAAGTAAGTAGCACTACGTCTTCGTGGTCTTTTGATAATTTTTTGATGACGTTGTTGCTGCTGATGATGAGATGGAAGCATATGTGCCCATAGTTAAGTGTTGTATGTCTACACAACGAATTGTTTATTTTAATTGTGCGTAACGATTACGAATTTTTTATGCTGTCAACGTCAAAAATTCCAAAAACAACTAAAGATTATTGTAGAATTTTTGTTTTTGGTCGTAAATTATTTCAAAGTAGTTTTTATGATCCAAATATAAAAAAGAGCAAAATAATTTAGAATGTATAAAAGGTTTATAAATTGTGGTACAGTTTTGAAGTCTAATTAAAGAACTAAATTGAGTATGTATGTTGAAAAATGTAGAAAATTGGAAAGTAAAATCTTCTTTAGTTTATTTATTTATAGTTCTCGAGATTCAGTTTTAGGAAAACATTAGTTTAGAAGTTTTAAAACTAACACACTGCTTACAACTGTTTTTTTTTTTATTTTAATTCCAAAATAAATCTTTTAACATTTTTATGATCTATAAAAGTTTTTCGCCAAAATTTATTAGGCAAAACATCATTTATCAATTTATAACTGCAATAGTATTAACAACATTTTTAGAGTCAATTAAAAATAATACATATAAAATGACTTTGTATCTATTTATTTAATGATTTTGTATTGCAGTATTAATTAACAGAACAGTAAATTATTGACACGTTTCAAAAGCGACAAACAAAATTATCTAAAAGTGCTTAATACTAATTCTTTATATATTAAAGTTTATGTATTTTGTATGCCTGACTGAAGTCTACAGAAAGCTTAAAGATTTGATAGATTTTCTTCAAATTTGTATTTGCACTTCTTAAATGTCAAGAGTGAACTAGAGACTACTTCATATTTTAATATCTTGAGTGGGTGATGACCACATGAATAAAAAATCGTACAACTCAGAAACTGCAGGATAAAATTATTGGACTGTATTAGAATTGTACTAAAACTGGTTTAGCACTGTTCTAGAACAGGATTAGAACAGTACTAGATGTGGATTGTAACTAAACTGGAACTGAACTTGACCTCTAAAAGCACTCAACTGAAAATCTACTAGAACTCCACTGTAACTCCACTAGAACTCAGCAAGAACGCAACAAGAACTCTGTTAGAAACCACCGCTAGAACTGAACTAGAACTGAAACTAGAATTAGAACATGAACTAGAACTGAAGTAGAATTAGAACTGAACTAGAACTGAACTAGAATTAGAACTGAACTAGAACTGACTAGAATTAGACTGAACTAGAACCTGTAAGAGAACTGAACTAGAACTGAACTAGAACTGAAACTAGAACTGAACTAGAACTGAACTAGACTGAACTAGACTGAATAGAACTGAACTAGACTGAACTAGAACTGAACTAGAACTGAACTAGAACTTAAATAGAACTGAACTAGAACTGAACTAGAACTGAACTAGAACTGAACTAGAACTGAACTAGAACTGAACTAGAACTGAAACTAGAACTGAACTAGAACTGAACTAGAACTGAACTAGAACTGAACTAGAACTGAACTAGAACTGAACTAGAACTGAACTAGAACTGAACTAGAACTGAACTAGAACTGAACTAGAACTGAACTAGAACTGAACTAGAACTGAACTAGAACTGAACTAGAACTGAAACTAGAACTGAACTAGAACTGAACTAGAACTGAACTAGAACTGAACTAGAACTGAACTAGAACTGAACTAGAACTGAACTAGAACTGAACTAGAACTGAACTAGAACTGAACTAGAACTGAACTAGAAACTGAACTAGAACTGAACTAGAACTGAACTAGAACTGAACTAGAACTGAACTAGAACTGAACTAGAACTGAACTAGAACTGAACTAGAACTGAACTAGAACTGAACTAGAACTGAACTAGAACTGAACTAGAACTGAACTAGAACTGAACTAGAACTGAACTAGAACTGAACTAGAACTCAACTAGAACTGAACTAGAACTCAACTAGAACTGAACTAGAACTGAACTAGAACTGAACTAGAACTGACTAACTAGAACTGAACTAGAACTGAACTAGAACTGAACTAGAACTGAACTAGAACTGAACTAGAACTTGAACTAGAACTGAACTAGAACTGAACTAGAACTGAACTAGAACAGAACTAGAACTGAACTAGAACTGAACTAGAACTGAACTAGAACTGAACTAGAAACTGAACTAGAACTGAACTAGAACTGAACTAGAACTGAACTAGAACTGAACTAGAACTGAACTAGAACTGAACTAGAACTGAACTAGAACTGAACTAGAACTGAACTAGAACTGAACTAGAACTGAACTAGAACTGAACTAGAACTGAACTAGAACTAAACTAAAACTGAACTAGAACTGGAACTGAATTAAACTGAACTAGAACTGAACTAGAACTGAACTAGAACTGAACTAGAACTGAACTAGAACTGATCTTAAACTGATCTTAAACTGAACAAGAACTAGAACTAAAGTAGAACTGAACTAGAAAAAGGCCCCATAAAATGGTTTATGTTGTATAACATGAAATTAAATATATATAGTTAATTAAATACAACTGTTTATTTTTAAAATTGTATTAATAATAATGTTTGTTCTAAAATTTCTTTACAGGGATGATTAATTTATTAAATGCTTTACGTGTGTTTTTGTGGATGTAAATAAACGAACGGGTCTATTATTTTTTACACAAAATTGTTAATAAACTAAAATGAGGCACCTTTCAACGTTGAACTTCTCCTATAAAAAAATAATTGCAACATACTAGATTTAAAATAAAATAAAAACAAAAAAAAATAAATAAATACCTATAATTATTACTTTGTTTATAAATACAGGTATAAAGGAAAATTAAACCAAATAAGGTTATAGCCACATAAAGAAATTATTTAATTTTTAATAAATTTTAATTAATATAAAAATAAACTTAAAACTTGAAAAAATAAATCATAAAACATATAAATTGCAAATTATATTACATATTGAAAATTAACTATTTATACAGTAGAGAGCAAAAATAAATTAGTTTAAACTAAACAGAAACTAAAGTCATTAATTAATTTTGTTTTTAGTGAAAAAGTAGAAAACTAAAGGCAAAATTTATAATATTTAAATTATATGTATATTTATGATCTCAATTAAAAATTGTAATTAATAAAATAAAATTTGATTTGTAAATTAAAAAAGCAATGAAATTAAACAAAATTTGAATTCAATGAATTTGTAATTATAATAAAATTTAATTTGAAAATCATACTAGATCTCTTAATAAAAAACCTTCTGCTTTTTTTAATTTAATAATAAAAAACATTAAAAATGTGTAAAAAATAAATTACAATAAGATGATGCAATTCCAAAACAAAAAACTAACTGAAACAAAGAACAATGACCTTTGACCTGAGAAAGATCAATTTCAAATTACATGTAAATCAAATCAGTTGTGTAAAGTTTTTAAAGTTATGTTTGGAATATCACTCATGTAAAACACAAAAAACTGCGATATAAATGTGTAAAATGTAGTCAAAAAATTAGTTTGTAAAAAATTTAATATTTATATGTATATGATAAAAATAAAACGATAATAAATTTATTACAAACTTTCAAAAAATAAATCACATGTCCTAATACTATGAAATACAATTAAATTATTATTCTAATTGTGTTTAAATAAAAAACTAAAACAAATAAAAATTAAATAAAAAGAATATTAAATAAAATATCTACAGAGTTTTGATTTATTTACCAAAAACTATTCTTAAGAACAAGTCATGCAAGTAGAACTAGAACTAAATTACAAATGAGCTAAAACTGTACTAGAACTGGGCAAGAAATGAACAGGAAATGAAATAGAATTAGAGTGAATTGGAACTGAACTAGAACTGTACTAGAATTGAACTAGAACTGAACTAGAACTGAACTAGAACTGAACTAGAACTGAACTAGAACTGAACTAGAACTAACTACTAAACTGAACTAGAACTGAACTAGAACTGAACTAGAACTGAACTAGAACTGAACTAGAACTGAACTAGAACTGAACTAGAACTGAACTAGAACTGAACTAGAACTGAACTAGAACTGAACTAGAACTGAACTAGAACTGAACTAGAACTGAACTAGAACTGAACTAGAACTGAACTAGAACTGAACTAAAGAACTAGAACTGACTAGAACTGAACTAGAACTGAACTAGAACTGAACTAGAACTGAACTAGAACTGAACTAGAACTGAACTAGAACTGAACTAGAACTGAACTAGAACTGAACTAGAACTGAACTAGAACTGAACTAGAACTGAACTAGAACTGAACTAGAACTGAACTAGAACTGAACTAGAACTGAACTAGAACTGAACTAGAACTGAACTAGAACTGAACTAGAACTGAACTAGAACTGAACTAGAACTGAACTAGAACTGAACTAGAACTGAACTAGAACTGAACTAGAACTGAACTAGAACTGAACTAGAACTGAACTAGAACTGAACTAGAACTGAACTAGAACTGAACTAGAACTGAACTAGAACTGAACTAGAACTGAACTAGAACTGAACTAGAACTGAACTAGAACTGAACTAGAACTGAACTAGAACTGAACTAGAACTGAACTAGAACTGAACTAGAACTAAACTGAACTAGAACTGAACTAGAACTGAACTAGAACTGAACTAGAACTGAACTAGAACTGAACTAGAACTGAACTAGAACTGAACTAGAACTGAACTAGAACTGAACTAGAACTGAACTAGAACTGAACTAGAACTGAACTAGAACTGAACTAGAACTGAACTAGAACTGAACTAGAACTGAACTAGAACTGAACTAGAACTGAACTAGAACTGAACTAACTGAACTAGAACTGAACTAGAACTGAACTAGAACTGAACTAGAACTGAACTAGAACTGAACTAGAACTGAACTAGAACTGAACTAGAACTGAACTAGAACTGAACTAGAACTGAACTAGAACTGAACTAGAACTGAACTAGAACTGAACTAGAACTGAACTAGAACTGAACTAGAACTGAACTAGAACTGAACTAGAACTGAACTAGAACTGAACTAGAACTGAACTAGAACTGAACTAGAACTGAACTAGAACTGAACTAGAACTGAACTAGAACTGAACTAGAACTGAACTAGAACTGAACTAGAACTGAACTAGAACTGAACTAGAACTGAACTAGAACTGAACTAGAACTGAACTAGAACTGAACTAGAACTGAACTAGAACTGAACTAGAACTGAACTAGAACTGAACTAGAACTGAACTAAACTGAACTAGAACTGAACTAGAACTGAACTAGAACTGAACTAGAACTGAACTAGAACTGAACTAGAACTGAACTAGAACTGAACTAGAACTGAACTAGAACTGAACTTGAACTAGAACTGAACTAGAACTGAACTAGAACTGAACTAGAACTGAACTAGAACTGAACTAGAACTGAACTAGAACTGAACTAGAACTGAACTAGAACTAAACTAGAACTGAACTGAACTAGAACTGAACTAGAACTGAACTTGAACTGAACTAGAACTGAACTAGAACTGAACTAGAACTGAACTAGAACTGAACTAGAACTGAACTAGAACTGAACTAGAACTGAACTAGAACTGAACTAGAACTGAACTAGAACTGAACTAGAACTGAACTAGAACTGAACTAGAACTGAACTAGAACTGAACTAGAACTGAACTAGAACTGAACTAGAACTGAACTAGAACTGAACTAGAACTGAACTAGAACTGAACTAGAACTGACTAGAACTGAAATAGAACTGAACTAGAACTGAACTAGAACTGAACTGAACTGAACTAGAACTGAACTAAACTGAACTAGAACTGAACTAGAACTGAACTAGAACTGAACTAGAACTGAACTAGAACTGAACTAGAACTGAACTAGAACTGACTAGAACTGAACTAGAACTGAACTAGAACTGAACTAGAACTGAACTAGAACTGAACTGGAACTGAACTAGAACTGAACTAGAACTGAACTAGAACTGAACTGAACTGAACTAGAACTGAACTAGAACTGAACTAGAACTGAACTAGACTGAACTAGAACTGAACTAGAACTGAACTAGAACTGAATTAAAACTAAACTAGAACTGTATTAGAACTGAACTAGAGCTGAACTAGGACTCAACTAAAAATGTACTAGAACTTCAGTTCAGTTTAAACAAATTCAAAGAATTGTATCGATGTTAAGGATCGTGAGTTTGATTTCCACCATAGACACTGGTATCCCAGAAACATTTTTTAAGAACATGCAATTATGCACAACAACAACAAATTTTTCATCAAAAGGCTAGTTGAATGGATATTAATAAAACGAACATCTCTAAATTCGAGACGAAAGGTTTTGGGTAAGTGTTGTATTGTCCCACATCAATTTCTATCAATCATGACCTCAGAAAAAATCTGCTATAAAAAGAAACTGTTAAATACTTAAATTTAAATATAATTTCTGGCTGTAATTTTGGTTCCTATTGAAATTCAACTAAAAAATTAATTATTGGTTAAAATATTTTTATTTATTTATAAGTTAATACACTTATATGTATGTCTGTGCATTAAAAATTTTATAGTGATTAGCATTTAAACTAAAAAATAAATATTAATACAAATCTAAACGATATTTGTCTTTAAACATAACACCAGTAATATGTAGCTTTAATTAATTTCAATATTAGTATTTTTTCTTTTAATAAATGTAAAAAAATTCTTGTTTTATAGTTATAAAATACATTCACTGAATGTCAAATGAATAGAAATTAAACATTATTTAAACAATTTATTAAATGTGTATTTAAAAAAAAAAATCTAGTAATAAGTAGTAGCAAAATCAAATAAAACAAATAATATATTAATTTAAATATGACAAAGATATATGTATTATATAAATAAGAAAATAAACAATAATAAATGTGAAATGTTTTTAAATTGCAAAAGAGGGAATACAGTCATTTTATTTAAAAAAAGATATACCAGAAGCACTGCCAGGAATGCAGACTGGGTTTGTATTAAAAATGTTTACTGAACCACAATTGAACTAGAACTGAACTAGAACTGAACTAGAACTGAACTAGAACTGAACTAGAACTGAACTAGAACTGAACTAGAACTGAACTAGAACTGAACTAGAACTGAACTAGAAACTGAACTAGAACTGAACTAGAACTGAACTAGAACTGAACTAGAACTGAACTAGAACTGAACTAGAACTGAACTAGAACTGAACAAGAACTGAACTAGAACTGAACTAGAACTGAACTAGTACTGAACTTGAACTGAACTAGAACTGAACTAGAACTGAACTAGAACTGAACTAGAACTGAACTAGAACTGAACTAGAACTGAACTAGAACTGAACTAGAACTGAACTAGAACTGAACTAGAACTGAACTAGAACTGAACTAGAACTGAACTAGAACTGAACTAGAACTGAACTAGAACTGAACTAGAAACTGAACTGAACTAGAACTGAACTAGAACTGAACAAGAACTGAACAAGAACTGAACTAGAACTGAACTAGAACTGAACTAGTACTGAACTTGAACTTGAACTGAACTAGTACTGAACTTGAACTTGAACTGAACTAGAACTGAACTAGAACTGAACTAGAACTGAACTAGAACTGAACTAGAACTGAACTAGAACTGAACTAGAACTGAACTAGAACTGAACTAGAACTGAACTAGAACTGAACTAGAACTGAACTAGAACTGAACTAGAACTGAACTAGAACTGAACTAGAACTGAACTAGAACTGAACTAGAACTGAACTAGAACTGAACTAGAACTGAACTAGAACTGAACTAGAACTGAACTAGAACTGAACTAGAACTGAACTAGAACTGAACTAGAACTGAACTAGAACTGAACTAGAACTGAACTAGAACTGAACTAGAACTGAACTAGAACTGAACTAGAACTGAACTAGAACTGAACTAGAACTGAACTAGAACTGAACTAGAACTGAACTAGACATGAACTAGAACTGAACTAGAACTGAACTAGAACTGAACTAGAAACTGAACTAGAACTGAACTAGAACTGAACTAGACTGAACTAGAACTGAACTAGAACTGAACTAGAACTGAACTAGAACTGAACTAGAACTGAACTAGAACTGAACTAGAACTGAACTAGAACTGAACTAGAATTGAACTAGAAACTGAACTAGAACTGATCTAGAACTGAACTAGAACTGAACTAGAACTAATCTAGAACTAGAACTAAACTAGAACTGAACTAGAAACTGAACTAAAAATTATTCGAAATTTTCTCTAGAGCTCCCAAAACAACCTTACTACAACTATCCCATCTGTACACACCTGTTTGAAAAACAAATAATTTGATTTGTTAACCTAGGTTAGGGGTACAAATCTCATTTCTAACATCATATCAACACTTATACAGTTGCGAAAAAACGTCTTTTTATACATTTTACTAATGGTGTAAATAATGACAAGACGTGACTACTTGTTTTACAAGTGCACAAAAATAATATTTATTTATTTTATTTTTTTAGAAAAAGGAGAAAAATGTAACCAATCCAAAGCAAAGAAATTGTGACAAATCGACGTAGTAAACCAGTAGTAATAAATAGTTTCTAGTAGTTGCAGTTTAGTCTTAACTGCAATTGCCATCGATTTAGTTTGAATACTTTTACTTTATATTATTTGATAGCCGCTCCTGGAGTTAAGATATACGTATCCCTACATTTTAGAACAATAGTAGACCACCTTTGGTCTTGACAACTCATACTTAAGTTTGGCTTTTGTTTTTATTTTTATTACTTTTAGTATATTTTTCTTGCAAGTTAAAAAAGGTCATAAAATCGTAACTCATATAAAGTTTATTTTTGTTAGTTGTAATGCCGTGACTTATACCTCGTACCTAAGAAGGTATTTTGAGCCGTTAACACTATAAAGTTAACAACAATCAAATATTGCCATATTATAGGAAATGTGAGAAAAGGGTGGAAAAAGATAAATGCACTATGGGTCACTAGATTATTGCATTGATATAAAATATCAGGGGAGTAAAACTTTATGCTTCTAGTCTTAGTAAATGTTAAAATTTCAGTTCTCGTTATTAAAACTTTCATCTCCCCATTGTGCAAACTTTTGTTTTCCTTATTCTTTCTTCTTTCAAACTAATGCTTGCCAGACTGTAGCATCGTAAAAAATATCCTTGGTTAGCAATATTTATTTCTTCTTTTCATTCGTTTTTACTGTACGAGAATGTATTTCCCTTCATTTCAGTAATTTTTACGATCATCGTTGCATTTGTGTATTTTAACGTGCATATGACGTGTCGGATTTTTTTTGTCTTTTTCCAAAAAGGAAGGTTATCTGTGTACGTAGTATTCGCATAATATTGTATAAAGGGTCTTGGATTTATTTTTACTCTGCTTCTGCATTTTACCTTCAAGTTGTGAAAAACTTGCAGTTGGCTGTTTTTAATCTTAACGCTTGTAGCATGATAATAAAACTTTAATATAAAAGAATTGCAAATTTTGATGAATGTTAAAATAAATGCAGATTATTAAGATTTTTCTTCGCTACGGCAAGTGTCTTTTGTATTGCAGTTGGCATGTCATCAGTTGAAATGTGCTAACAGTAGCTGTTAAGGAAATTATAAAGTATAAGTACTTAGTATATATTAGTAGTCTAGTCACTCTAATCTAGTATATAGTCAAGTATCTAGTCTAGTCTATAGTCTAGTCTATAGTCTAGTCTATAGTCTAGTCTATAGTCTAGTCTATAGTCTAGTCTAGTCTAGTCTATAGTCTAGTCTATAGTCTAGTCTATAGTCTAGTCTATAGTCTAGTCTATAGTCTAGTCTATAGTCTAGTCTATAGTCTAGTCTATAGTCTAGTCTATAGTCTAGTCTATAGTCTAGTCTATAGTCTAGTCTATAGTCTAGTCTATAGTCTAGTCTATAGTCTAGTCTATAGTCTAGTCTATAGTTCTAGTCTATAGTCTAGTTCTATAGTCTAGTCTATAGTCTAGTCTATGGTTATCTATAGTCTAGTTCTAGTAGTCTAGTCTAGTATAGGTCTAGTTATAGTCTATAGTCTAAGTCTAGTCTATAGGTCTTAGTCTATAGTCTAGTCTATAGTCTAGTCTATAGTCTAGTCTATAGTCTAGTCTATAGTCTAGTCTATAGTCTAGTCTATAGTCTTAGTCTATAGTCTAGTCTATAGTCTAGTCTATAGTCTAGTCATTAGTCTAGTCTATAGTATCTAGCTTAGTCTATAGTCTAGTCTCTAGTCTATAGTCTATAGTCTAGTCTAGTATAGTCTATGTCTCGTCTATAGTCTAGTCTATAGTTCTAGTCTATAGTCTAGTCTATAGTCTAGTTATTAGTCTAGTCTATAGTCTAGTCTATGAGGTCTCGTCTATAGTCTAGTCTATAGTCTAGTCTATAGTCTAGTTCTATATCTAGTCTAGTTAGTCTATAGTCTAGTCTATAGTCTAGTCTATAGTCTAGTCTATAGGTCTAGTCTATAGTCTACTAGTCTATAGTTAGTCTTAGTCTAGTCTATGTCTAGTCATAGTCTAGTCGATAGTCTAGTCTATAGTCTTAGGTCTATAGTCTGTCTATAGTCTAGTCTATAGTCTAGTATATTAGTAGTCTAGTCTAGTAGTCTAGTCTATAGTCTAGTCTATAGTCTAGTTCTAATAGTCTAGTCTATAGTCTAGTAGCTAGTATAGTCTAGTGTCTTAGTCTAGTCTATAGTCTAGTCTATAGTCTTGTAGTCTAGTCTAGTCTATAGTCTACACTGTATCTAATGATTTAATTTCTTACTGAGATTTAACAGAATCAAAATCAATAATAAGTAAATAAAATTATATTAAATTTCTTCGAAATTCAGAGGTCCTCTTCCTTTTATTAGCTGTATGATGCAGACGTCTTAAGACACCTAAAATTTGTTAATGCTTTCTTTTATTATATTAATTTGGGTGGTCTTAAAAACACCATGTGTTCTTTTCGATCACGTTTTATTAATTTAATTCAATTCGATTACATTTTCTTATCATTATATAAAATACTTAAACGCGTTATAGCAATCAACTAAAGTACTTTCTTAAAATCACTTTAAAATTTTTTTATTAAACATTGATTTTATACTTGCATTTAGAAGGGCGATTCAGTATTTACAAATGCAAGAGTTAAGAAAATCAAAAAAATACAATAAATTTATTTTAATCTTTGCCACCGAAGGAATAAACCAAAACACACCACCACGCACATGGAAATGTAAATGTCATAAACGTTAATCGTTTATTGTATAAATCTCATTTAAATAAACAAGAAGTAGAAGGAAGGAAATTATTTGGATAAATATTTACTTTACTAAGTGACCTTACAAAGAGAGTTGCAAAATAATCTGTTAGGACAAGCTCAATAATTAAAATGTATTTATAAATGGCTATTAAGTTGCATTAAAAAATATCGTTATTCCTTTTTGAACAATAGTTCCCAAATTTAACTGCCTTTATCGGAAAACCCGTTACTTTCTTTAAGTTTAATTTAACTACTTCTTGGTACATTGTCTTTCCTTACAAATAATGTTCCAACTGATAAACCCAACCACTCTTAACCATTCTCGCAAACATACTATACAAACAAAATGTTTGGTTTGGTTGTCATTTTACTGGAGTGATATTTGTTTGTTTGCTTTTTAGCCTTTAGCTAAACTTTAGTTATAATTTATCGTTTTTGCGGTCCGTACATTCGATGACCACGATGTACTTAAACATGTGTTTTTGTCAATAGATAAACATGATTATAGCAAATACTACATAAATACAAAATATGCTTGACCTACCTCAAATAATAACGTATTAATGTATAAAGTTAATATACAGAGAGAGAAAAGAATTAGTCATGGTTTCTATGGGATATAATATGGTCATGTCTATAATCTATATAGCCTATTCTATATTCTAGTCTACAGTCTAGTCTATAGTCTAGTCTATAGTCTAGTCTATAGTCTAGTCTATAGTCTAGTCTATAGTCTAGTCTATAGTCTAGTCTATAGTCTAGTCTATAGTCTAGTCTATAGTCTAGTCTATAGTCTAGTCTATAGTCTAGTCTATAGTCTAGTCTATAGTAGTCTATAGTCTAGTCTATAGTCTAGTCTATAGTCTAGTCTATAGTCTAGTCTATAGTCTAGTCTATAGTCTAGTCTATAGTCTAGTCTATAGTCTAGTCTATAGTCTAGTCTATAGTCTAGTCTATAGTCTAGTCTATAGTCTAGTCTATAGTCTAGTCTATAGTCTAGTCTATAGTCTAGTCTATAGTCTAGTCTATAGTCTAGTCTATAGTCTAGTCTATAGTCTAGTCTATAGTCTAGTCTATAGTCTAGTCTATAGTCTAGTCTATAGTCTAGTCTATAGTCTAGTCTATAGTCTAGTCTATAGTCTAGTCTATAGTCTAGTCTATAGTCTAGTCTATAGTCTAGTCTATAGTCTAGTCTATAGTCTAGTCTATAGTCTAGTCTATAGTCTAGTCTATAGTCTAGTCTATAGTCTAGTCTATAGTCTAGTCTATAGTATAGTCTATAGTTTAGTCTATAGTTTAGTCTATAGTCTAGTCTATAGTCTAGTCTATAGTCTAGTCTATAGTCTAGTCTATAGTCTAGTCTATAGTCTAGTCTATAGTCTAGTCTATAGTTTAGTCTATAGTCTAGTCTATAGTCTAGTCTATAGTCTAGTCTATAGTCTAGTCTATAGTCTAGTCTATAGTCTAGTCTATAGTCTAGTCTATAGTCTAGTCTATAGTCTAGTCTATAGTCTAGTCTATAGTCTAGTCTATAGTCTAGTCTATAGTCTAGTCTATAGTCTAGTCTATAGTCTAGTCTATAGTCTAGTCTATAGTCTAGTCTATAGTCTAGTCTATAGTCCAGTCTATAGTCTAGTCTATAGTCTAGTCTATAGTCTAGTCTATAGTCTAGTCTATAGTCTAGTCTATAGTGTAGTCTATAGTCTAGTCTATAGTCTAGTCTATAGTGTAGTCTATAGTCTAGTCTATAGTCTAGTCTATAGTGTAGTCTATAGTCTAGACTATAGTCTAGTCTATAGTCTAGTCTATAGTCTTGTCTATAGTCTAGTCTATATTCTAGTCTATAGTCTAGTCTATAGTCTAGCCTATAGTCCAGTCTATAGCATAGTCAATAGTCTAGTCTATAGTCAAGTCTATAGTCTAGTCTATAGTCTGGTCAATAGTCTATTCTATAGTCTAGTCTATAGTCTAGTCTATAGACTAGTCTATAGTCTAGTCTAGTCTAGTCTATAGTCTAGTCTATAGTCTAGTCTATAGTCTAGTCTATAGTCTAGTCTATAGTCTAGTCTATAGTCTAGTCTATAGTCTAGTCTATAGTCTAGTCTATAGTCTAGTCTATTCTAGTCTATAGTCTAGTCTATAGTCTAGTCTATAGTCTAGTCTATAGTCTAGTCTATAGTCTAGTCTATAGTCTAGTCTATAGTCTAGTCTATAGTCTAGTCTATAGTCTAGTCTATAGTAGTCTAGTCTAGTCTATAGTCTAGTCTATAGTCTAGTCTATAGTCTAGTCTATAGTCTAGTCTATAGTCTAGTCTATAGTCTAGTCTATAGTCTAGTCTATAGTCTAGTCTATAGTCTATAGTCTAGTCTATAGTCTAATCTATATAGTCTAGTCTATAGTCTAGTCTATAGTCTAGTCTATAGTCTAGTCTATAGTCTAGTCTATAGTCTAGTCTATAGTCTAGTCTATAGTCTAGTCTATAGTCTAGTCTATAGTCTAGTCTATAGTCTAGTCTATAGTCTAGTCTATAGTCTAGTCTATAGTCTAGTCTATAGCCTAGTCAAGTCTATAGCCTAGTCAAGTCTATAGCCTAGTCAAATCTATAGCCTAGTCTAGTCTAGTCCAGTCTAATCTATAGTCTAGTCTAATCTATAGTCTAGTCTAATCTATAGTCTAGTCTACTACTACTGTATAGTTTAAGGCTATTAACTAATTTTTCGAGTGTATTTAATTGTGACTTTATAAACTCATACTCATTTATTTTCACGCTCATTATATCACAATTTAAATGCCGGAAGTTAAATTTTGTACAATATTATACTTGTGTGTCAAATATATTATCGTGAGTATAATTTCTTAAACGTGTTTAATAACTTAATTTATTTGGGAACTTAAAGAACTTATTAAATTTTCACATTTGAAAATTGTGAGTTTTTGTATTTTCTCTTATTCCATTTTTTTGCAATATTTTAAATATTTCATTGTTTTGTTTAATTCAACATGAAATAGCAGAACCGCAAAACTTTTTGTTTATTTGAATATGTGGTAACTATTTGCTGAAAAAAGATGTTGTGTTTATTAAACACGAAAACTATTTGTAAAGTTTTCTAAAAACTAAATATTCTAGACATGTTTGTATTTCTTTTGTACAAAGCAAATGATAATTGTAGTTCTTTTAAAAGCGTAAAACTAAGTTTGGGAAATTGTAATCGAAATAATACAATTGGGAATATAAAGTACAAGGATAAGAAAATACAAATGAAAGAAGTTGTCTTCATATGGAAATTAGAAAGAAATAAATGAAGCATACATGTTTTAGGAGTTACAAAGGTAGTGTCTTATTAAAGCTGCAACGTTTAAAGTTTGAAATATAATCGAATTTTGTCCAGCCACACATTATTAAAGTATTTTTGTTAAAATTTTTCTCTTAGTTCTCTTTTTCCATTTATTTTTCTTTCTAAAGATAAAGCCCATAAACCGAAAAGTAATGAAAAACCTATAAAATATTTGAAAATAAACACAATGGCATACGTACACACAAATAGTTTTGGAAAAGTGCACTTTGTGAAAGAAAATAGAAAAAAGCGATGTAAAATAAATCATTCTTGTGAAATACAGCTGTAAAAAGTTTTTCTAGAATACACTTCATATATTTATGCACACATAGTCAGTCAGTCATACATGAATGCCCAACTACTTTTTGCATCCTTTTTATGACCTTTTTCTTGTTTTTTTGTTTTGCTTCAGTTTTGTTTTATTCAGCAAAAACTGGCATCCTTAACTAAACCAGAAGTGTATCTAAATAATACTTCCGTTTTATGTGTTTTTACTTACTTCCGCTTTTGTTGGTTTTCTTTTTCTTTTGCATTCATTTTGTTTTTCTGTGAAATTAAAATGCATCAATTTAAATTGCATAAGAAACCAGGGGCGTCTCACGGTGGGGAAATCGTATGTTCGTTTACCATTTGGAGGATAATGTGGTCGAAAGTATACCTTATAATTTGTATAGTCTCGAATATATTCTGCTTTATAATCTTGTATATAGTTCGGATATAGTCTGATCTATAGCCATGACTATAGTCCTGTCTAAAGCCTCGAATATATTCTGGTTTATAATCTCGGATACATAAAGTTTTGTCTGGTCTATAATTCCTACTATTCTCTGGTGTATATTCTGGTATATAGTGTCGACTATAGTCTGGTCTACAGTCTCGACTATAGTCTGGTCTATAGTCTCGACTATAGTCTGGTCTATGTATAGTCTCGACTATAGTCTGGGCTACAGTCTCGACTATAGTATGGTCTATAGTATCGACTATAGTCTGGTCTATAGTCTCGACTATAGTCTGGTCTATAGTTTCCACTATAGTCTGGGGTATAGTCTCGACTAAAGTCTGGTCGACCATAGTCTCGATTATAGCCTGGTTTATAGATTCGACTATAGTCGGACCTATAGTCTCATAATTGTCAGGTCTATAGTCTCGACTATGGTCAGGTTTATAGACTTGACTACAGATATGACTATAGTCTGATCTATAGTCTAGAGTATAGTCTGGTTTATAGTCTCGACTACAGTTTGGTTTAAAGTCTGGTCTATAGTCTCGGATATAGTCTGGTCTATAGACTCGACTATAATCTGGTCTATGCTCTCAAATATAGTTTAGTCTATGGTCTCGAATATAGTCTGGTCTAAAGTCTCGGCTATAGTCTGGTCTATAGTCCCGACGATATTATGTTCTACAGTGTCGACTTTAGTCCGATCTATAGTCTGGTTTAGATTATATTCTGATCTTGAAAAATTTACCGATCATGAAGATACTGTAGCACAAATTGGACTGTAGGAGGGACCACAATTGAATTTGATTTTTAAAGAGTCACGATTAAGGGTAAATTAAACTATATAAACCCCTATTCTGAATGCTAAAATGTTCAAAATTTAAGCAAAAATTTTGCTATATAATGGTTCATATAAAATACCACGATTGGAACTAAAATTTCTTAAAAATCCCCTTTAAATACCAAGTCTATGTCCTAACACCATTAAAAATCCTCTGTACACAAATACATGCATAAGTAGTCATATATGTAGTATGTATACATATACATTTATGGTCGTATTTACTAATAACCTTTTTAACAACATCGAACAGCAGTTGCTGTAGTTGTTGTTGGTAGCAGTAAGTTTGATTGAAGGACATCCCAGCAGTTTTAAATTTAATCAATTTATATACTTTAGGATACAATTTTTTCAAACTTCTAACTACTTATGCATAAGAATTCATATATCTTTAGTTCTGATATTTACCCTTGGTAATGCAGAAAGGAAGTCAATTGTCACTTTAGTGTACTTAAGTAATGCAGAAAAGAGTCAATTGCTATTTAAGTATTCCTAATGTTGAAAAAAATTAACATTCCATTATATATCCAAGTGTTAACTACATGTTAAATCACCAGTACGAAACGACTACCCCGAACTGCAGAGGATTATTATGGAAAGATTTAGTGTTTGGGTGTGTGTGTTAAAATATTCCTTTATTTTTGTTGTATTTCTCTTTTCAGCTCGTCCTGTTTATTTCTTTGGAACATGAGTATTTGTGTGTTAGTTGTTGTTTTTTTTTTTCTATTCAACTACAACTCTACGACTGCTACTTTTTGCATTTATCAGTATTTTGTGATCTGTCGATATATTTATTTTTATTGTGGTTACGTTTTACGACTTTTCACTGGAATGCATCATTTCATCAAGCTCATCAGTATGGTTTTAGTTTCTATCTGCAAATTTTGCCCTGCCATCCTTTTTTTAAAAGTACTAACCAGGCCACCCCATAACACAATGGTAAGTTAAGTGCAAGTAGTGTGTGCAGTTATAGTTAGGGAAAGGAATTTGAAAAGTTTGCTGATGAATCAAAAATTCATCAGCAAACTCATTAAAAACAAAAGAAGAACATTTCGCAAAAGGGTCATAAAAACTGCACAAATTTACGCAAATTTCTACAATTTATATGGGAAATTTCTTGCTTTTTTCTTCTTTTTTTTACATGTTTTACTTCTTATACATGCCGCTGCTGTTTTCCTTGATTTGGTTTTATGGGTATAATTCTTTTTTATTTTGAATTTTTGTTATATGTGTATGGACGTATGTATGTGTATGTAGGGTTTGTTTGATTTCATTTTGGATATTTTTGTTATTAAAAAGTTTTGCTTTTCAAGGATTTTATTTTAATTTCGAAATGAGAAATATTAGTTTTTTATGATCAAGGATTTTTTTCCTTATTCTTATTTTCTTTCAAATAAATGTTGTTGTATTTTTTCTGTATTTTAGAATTAAACTTTTATTTAATTTGTTAAATAAACTGGTATTTTTTGGTTCTTATTGTTATAGTTTTCTTTTATAAATTAGGTTTTCTTTTAAGGGAATTAGAGTTAAATCGAACGAGATTTTATTGTCTAGTTAGTGAAGTAAATATTTAAAATATCAATTTGTAAAATTGAAAAAAGTATACAAACGAATTTAAACTTAACTATATTATTGCTGACTACTTTTTAGTTAACTGAAATAATTTGCTCCCGTTTAAGGAAACGTATGTGTAACAATTTCGTTCACTAACATAAAGTATACGCATCGACATTCCACAGAACAGATTCATATAAAACCAGCTACATACTACTTATGTATATTGCAAAGATAACGAATAATTAAATCCTAAATCAATGTTAAACAGTTGAAATTACATAATTATTGCCTATAGAATGTTTTATAGCCCACATTTAACACAAGCCTATCGTCAAGACTACAGAATGGTCTATAGTCCTGACTACAGACTGTCCAGAAAACATACTATAGTCAAGACTGTAGCTTAGTCTATAGTTTTGATTATAGTCTTAACTATAGATCAGTCTATAGTCTTGACTGTTGACTAAACTATAGTCGTGACTATAGACTAAACTATAGACTTTTTCGTAGTCTTGACTATAGACTAAACCTTAGTCTTGACTATATACTAAACTATAGTCTTGATTAGGGTTCTATAAATCGACTTTCGAATAATCGAACAATCGACTTTTTGTCGAAAAAAGTCGAAAAGTCGAAGTCGACTATTTTGTTCCAAAAAAGTCGATAACTCGACTATCGTCTGTGAAAAAAGTCGAAAAGTCGACTTTGTTAATAAAAGTCGAAAAAAGTCGAAAAGTCTGAAAGTCGAAAAGTCGAAAAAATTCGATAAGTCGAAAAGTCGAATAAAGTCGAAAAGTCGAATAAAGTCGAAAAAAGTCGAAGAAAGTTGAAAAGTCGGAAAAAGTCGAAAATTTTAAAAAAGTGGAAAAAAAGTCAAAAACTCTAAAATAGTTGGAAAAACTCGAAAAAAGTCAAAAAATAGTCGAAAGTCGAAAATATTCAAAGAGTCGAAAAAAATCGAAAAGTCGGAAAAAGTCGAAAAAAGTCGGGAAAAGTCGGAAAAAGTCCAAAAAAGTCGAAAAGTCGAAAAAAGTCGAAAACAGTCGAAAAGTCGGAAAAAGTCGAAAAGTCGACTATTTATAAAATACTTTCATAAAATTGGAAAAAGTCGAAAAGTCGACTTTTCGTTTCAACTATAGAATCCTAGTCTTGATTATCGACTTGGTCTATAGTGTTGTCTATAGACCAGTCTATAGTCTTGTCATAGCACAATCTATAGTCTTGTCCACATAACAATCCTGTTTATAGATCAGTCTATAGTCTATCTATAGGCCTGTCTATAGTCTTGTCTGTGGACCAGTCATGCCTACAGACCAGTTTATATTCTTGTCTACATACCAGTATATAGTCTTGTCAATAGACCAGTCTATAGTCTTGTCAATAGACCAGTCTATAGGCCTGAATACAGATCAGTCTATAAGTCTGACTATAGATCAGTCTATAGTCTTGACTATAGATCAGTCTATAGTATTGACTATATATCAGTCTATAGTCTTGACTATAGATCAGTCTGTAGTCTTTACTGTATATTAGTCTATAGTCTTTACTATAGATTAGTCTAGTCTTGACCATAGATCAGTCTATAGTCTTGACCATAGATCAGTCTATAGTCTTGACCATAGATCAGTCTGTAGTCTTCACTACAGATCAGTCAATAGTCTTGATAATAGATCAGTCTATAGTCTTGACTATAGATCAGTCTATAGTCTTGACTATAGATCAGTCTATAGTCTTTACTGTAGATCAGTCTGTAATCTTGACTATAGATCAGTCTATAGTCTTAACTATAGATCAGTCTATAGTCTTGACGATAGATGAGTCTATAGTCTTGATTATAGATCAGTCTATAGTCTTGACTATAGATCAGTCTATAGTCTTGGCTATAGATCAGTCTGTAGTCTTGACTATAGATCAGTCTATAGTCTTGGCTATAGATCAGTCTGTAGTCTTGACTATAGATCAGTCTATAGTATTGACTATAGATCAGTCTATAGTCTTGACTATAGATCAGTCTATAGTCACAACTACAGATCAGTCTATAGTCTTGAATATAGATCAGTCTATAGTCTTGAATACAGATCGGACTCTAATCTTGACTATAGACTAAACTCTAGTCTTTACTACAGGATTGACTATAAAATATATACAAATCAATAACAATGATAACATTTTATAACTTAATTTAAACAGCCCGCTCCTCTCAACCTCATAATTCCCTATTAACTGCAGAAAATTTCCAAATTGTAGTTAAAAATTTCAACATTCTCTCTCAAGTAGTAAAATTTGTTGACAACCTAAAGGATAACTAGGTATTTTTAAGCATAAAAATGCAACAACAATGAAAAACTTCTTGTTCATAAACAAAAATATAAAAATTAAGTATATACAATATAATTTAACCATTTGACAAGATTATGAAATAAATAAAGAAACAAACAAAAACTAAAGAAATATTATTAAATTAAATACACAACTTAAGAAAAACACAGTCACAGTGTAAGGAAGAAAACAGAAAGGTTGTAAAAACTGAACTGGCAGCTAAATCGTGTTTATCAACAAAAACATACATTTAAAAATCGTAAAAAATTATTATTTGAGTAACAAACTATTTCGACAACATAATACCCTCGTATAAGTGGAAACAGCGATGAACTACTTTTTTTACAAACTAAAATTTTAAACGCATTGTTTCCTTTAGCCAGTTAGAAAAACAAACAAACAACAACGTTTAATCTTTGCAATTTGAAATTTTTACAACTTGAACTACAACATCAGCATCAAGGAAATCCTGTGTAATTTTAGTTAAGTTTCAGTAATCAGAAGTCAGATTTGGGTATGTTAGATACATTAGGTGGTTTGTAACATACATTAGGTGGTTTGTGGAATCTAATTAATAAAGAAACGATGCAAACTAAAGTTGGCCTTTGAAAATAACGACGATTCAAGCTAAAGCAACTATAATTAGTGCACATAGGACTATGTATCTTCCTACTTAGTTAATTACCAGTTAAAACTGTTAAATGAAATTACGACATTGCACAATGCATTGTGGCCTTGTATGATAAGGGACATTTTAATTCGTTTATGATCAATGATATATGTACATACATACATATTTATCTACTTCTTAATAAATAGGGTTCCTTTGATATACATAAGTAGTAAATTCTTTAACTATCCGTTTTAACTTAAAACTACCGAAAATATAAGTGTGCATAAAAAGCGTAAATTCCTTGTAAATCGTATACTTATTTTAAATAAAACTTCAAAATTAAATAAAAGTAAAGTGGAATAAGAAACAAAAACATTTTAGATAAAACACCAAAGTAGGCTAAGGTCGAACAAAATAACACCCTTTATGAAAATTGATAAATCATAAATACATACACTATGGAAAATTCGATCCAAATTATGGCAAGTTATAAGAATCAAATAAAAAACTAATTTGATAGTTTATAATCTTGACTATAAATCAGTCTATAGTCATAAATCTATAGTATTGACTATAGATCAGTCTACAGTCTTGAATATAGATCAGTATATAGTCTTGATTATAGATCAGTATATAGTCTTGACTATAGACCAGTCTATAGTCTTGACTATAGATCAGTCTATAGTCTTGACTATAGATCAGTCTTTAGTCTTGACTATAGATCAGTCTTTAGTCTTGACTATAGATCAATCTATATTCTTGACTATAGGTCAGTCTATAGTCTTGTCTCTAGATCAGTCTATAGTCTTGACTATAGATCAGTCTATAGTCTTGACTACAGATCAGTCTATAGTCTTGACTATAGATCAGTCTATATATAGTATTGACTATAGATCAGTCTATAGTCTTGACTATAGATCAGTCTATAGTCTTAACTATAGATCAGTATATAGTCTTGATTATAGATCAGCCTATAGTCTTGACTAAAGATCAGTATATAGTCTTGACTAAAGATCAGTATATAGTCTTGACTAAAGATCAGTCTACAGTTTTGATTATAGATAATTCTTGACTATAGATCATTCTATAGTCTTGACTATAGAACACTCTATAGTCTTGACTATAGATCACTCTAGTCTTGAATTAAAATCGCTCTATAGGCTTAACTATAGATCACTCTATAGCCATGACTATATTCCACTCTACAGTCTTGACTATAGATCACTCTATAGTCATGACTATATTCCACTCTGCAGTCTTGACTATAGATCTTGCTATAGTCTTGACTATAGATCTTTCTATAGTCTGGACTATAGATGACTTAGTGTTGGCTATAAATCATTCTATGGTTTTGGCTATAGATCATTCTATAGTTTTGACTATAGATCACTCTATACTCTTGACTAGGGTTCTATAAATCGACTTTCGAATAATCGAACAATCGACTTTTTGTCGAAAAAAGTAGAAAAGCCGAAGTCGACTATTTTGTTCCAAAAAAGTCGATAACTCGACTATCGTCTGTGAAAAAAGTCGAAAAGTCGACTTTGTTAATAAAAGTCGAAAAGTCAGAAAGTCGAAAAAAGTCGATAAGTCGAAAAGTCGAACAAAGTCGAAGAAAGTCGAAAAAAGTCGAAAAGTCGTAAAAAGTCGGAAAAAAGTCGGAAAAAGTCGAATACTCAAAAATTGTAGAAAAAAGTCAAAAATAGTCCAAAATTTTAAAAAAGTGGAAAAAAAGTCAAAAACCGTAAAATAGAGGGAAAAACTCGAAAAAAAAGTCGAGAGAAGTCGAAAAAGTCGAAAAGTCGGAAAAAGTCGAAAAAAGTCCAAAATTCGAAAAAAGTCGAAAAGTCGACTATTTATAAAATACTTATAGTCGAAAAGTCGACTTTTAATTAAATGAAAAAAATCTAAAAGTCGAAAAATCTACTTTTCATAAAATGCAAAAAGTCGAAAAGTCGACTTTTAACTAAATGAAAAAAGTCGAAAAGTCGACTTTTCGTTTCAACTATAGAACCCTACTCTTGACTATAGAACACTCTATTGTCTTGACTATAGAACACTATATTGTCTTGACTATAGATCACTTTATAGTCTAGACTATAGATCACTCTATAGTCTTGCCCGTAGATCTATAGTCTTGACTATCGATCACTCTATATTCTTGAATTTAGATCACTCTACATTCTTGACTATTGATCACTCTATATCGTTGACTATAGATCAATTCATATTCTTGAATATAGGTCAGTCTATTGTCTTTTGTAGGATTTTAATAGTTATTATACTAACTTTAGTTTATACTATAGTATGACTTCCTATTTTCCAGTTTTAGGTCATTATACTTTCAAACATATTTCAATGATATTTTGTATTACAATGACCTTTTATATAATTACAAAATAACGTATGTTTTGGGAAAAAATCTCTTTTAAAACATTTCCAAGAAATCAATTTCTCCTACCTTCTGTTAAAAACCTAAATCTAAAAAATATTTCATTTTATGAACATATTCAACTTAATAATATTTGCAAGAGGAAAAATATGCCCATAAAAAGGAGTAAAAGCAGCTGCATCATCACTATGCTTTCTTCGTTTAATTCTTTTCATTTTATTTCAGTAAAAAAAAAATGAAGAAAAATAAAAATATTGTCATAAAATTTTGCGACATGATTTTTTACGACTTACGCGAAATGAAATTTTCTAAATTTTACTACTTTTAGTGCGAGAGTACGTACGCATGATGATGATGATGACAACAATGATGAGGAGGAGGGTGGGTATAAAAAAAGTTTTTGCAGCTACTGCAACTAGTATGGTGAAGATGAAATAGAAAAATTGAAGAAATACAAGATATAAAGTTAAAATATGTAAGTAGAATATGACATCATTTGGTTTTCATTGGAGTGCATTTTTATCTTATGTTTTTTGTTACATAAAACTAACGCATTGCAAATTTTATTTAATTTTTTACTACTTTTAGTTCTCTTTTAATAACTTTAATGAAGTTTAGGCAGTTTTCTTTTCCTTTAAAATTGTTTACGCTCTCTAGACGTGGTAAATAATTGAATTTTGAAATACTTTGTTAAAATTAAATATCCTCTGTAGAAGATGTATAGTATATGCCTTTGAAAATATTACTTAAAATCTTTTGGCGTCCGAGGTTTAAGTGTAAATTTTCCTGTATGACTCTTTAAAGGAATCTTTTAGAAATGTTCATGTATCGTTAACATTTAGTTCGCATATAAAAACACCTACTCTACTCCTATGTATGTATGTATTTTTATAAGATTGATCATAAAAATAAGTTTTATTACAAGACAAATGATGCCACCACCAATAACAATAACAGAAACAACAACAAATGGTCATTGATATATGATGCCATAAAAGGACGGTTAACTGGACAGTTGAGTTAATAATAGTCAAGACAACAATTTGTACCCGCACACATACTAACTAACTCCTTAAAATCCCCGCCATCCGTTCATTCTCTTGTGTAGGTGTGTCTTAGTTTTGATATTGTTTGTATTTATGAGTTAAACCATAAACTAAATAGGTTTTCTCTATGAATCTATCCTTGACTGTTTGTTACTCATGTGTGCATTCGCGTATGTGTGTTTTATAACAAATTGCTTTTAAACTATATGAGAATTCTATACTGAAAGTCATAAAAATAGTTTTAAAATGTTTTTATTTTAAGCTTTCTTTTTTTAAGGTGTGTGAGATGATGAAGTCGTTTTAATGGTGGTCTGGCATAAAATGTTAAAATAAAAACTATTGTGAATATTTATTACTTTTATAGAGAAATTTTTAAGAATTGAGAAGTATTTAAAGAAACAATTTCATAACAAAAGTCTTAACTACTAATATGTCTAAGTTAGGGAAGTTTACCAGACACAAAAAACAAAAAAATCCCCAAGTTGTTTCTTGTGCGGCAAGCCATTTTCAATTGTGGCAAAAGAAGCCAATCATTTGTAACATCGGGCTCCATATACACAGAAGTATCTTTTATGGAGTGTTTGAAAAGGGAGTTTACTTATCTTTAAACAGCTCAGCGTGTGTTTATATTTCCGAAACGATTTGGCATCACGCCAATATGGAAAAACGCTTTTAAGTCGTATTCAAACAATAATGACTTGGACCTATGGAAAGGTATTGGACTCTTATATAAAAGACTCTTATAAAAAAGGTAAAGTGTCCTAGGACATGTCTAACTGCAAGGCTCTGTGGATCACCATTTGTCAAATATTTGAATAAATTTAGGTATTTTTCGCAATTTTACTATTTAACGGTTTGAGTTTTATTAAACTTAATACAAGTTTTTTCTGACACAGTTCTTATACTTTCGTACCGAGACAATAAAAAAAAAATAATGATCATCTCATTCTGACCGATCTTTGCTTGTTTTTTTTTAGATGTGGAAGGTGACAATGGTCGAAAACAATGAACTTCTTAGCCACTTGTGGACCAACCCAGTTTATTAATTAGTTTATCAATTCTGTGTTCCCGATACAAATTAGCGTAAAATTGAAGTTAACGCTGAATGCTGACGGACCTGGAAGGATATAGAATATACCTGATAGGCTGCAAGACATTTGTAATGAAATTTTCAGTGGTTGTCTCGGAATTTTGCTCATATCTCCGTTATTTATGGACCGATTTAGCTGATTTTAAATAGATTTAGGTCCCGAAGATGACTGTGGTTTTCAGAAAAATCATTTCAACAAACATACAGACGGACGGACAGACAGACACACAGACGAACATAACTTAATCGACTCCACCATCCAAATCAAACAGAAGTGGTTTCAGAAGTATTATAGGTACTGTATTCCTGGACCAAGGACAAAATTGTTTATTAAATAGGAAACTTCTCGAAAGCATTGCTAACTGAATAGTTGAAATTTTGGATCCCGAAGATAATTGGGGTCTTCAGAAAATTGATTTCAACCAACATGAAGACGGACAGAGAGACGGACATAACTTAATCGACTCCGCAATCTATAAAAACCGGATCTTTTGAACCATATACTTAATAAACAGAATTGTTTAATTTGTACTCAAATCAATCAATTGATGATTCAAGTACTTCGTACTTGATTTCAGAATTCAGAACATTTCAACAAAAAAACTTTGATTATAAAAGAAAAACAAGTGCTCTACTCCAGTTAAGGGAATAAATAATAAAGGTGTTATGTTGAATTGTGCCTTGCCATCGATATACATACATCTTTAAGTAATTGATTGATGAAAAACTAATTTTTTGAAAGAAGCTTTATAAGGGGGCTGTGCGATCCTGATCGCGACTTTAGTATTTTAATGGAGGAAACTTTGTATGGGAGTTAGGGTCATTTAAAAACTCAGCTACATATTGCAAAAATATTCTAACTAAACGATTTTTCTTTCTGAACTGAACTTTCCATACTTGAAACGGGCCATTACAACATTATCACATGGTCGGATAGGACCGTTTATAATTATACCCTACACCACATTAGTGGGGAGGGTATATTGGGTTTGTGCTGATGTTTGTAACGCACAATAATATTGGTCCTATACCCACCTTAAAGTATACCAATAGGCTTAGAATCTTTTTCTGAGTCGATTTAGCTATGTCCGTCCGTCTGTCCGTCCGTCCGTCCATGTAAACCTTGTAATCAAACTACAGGTCGCAATTTTGAAGATAATTCAATGAAATTTTGTATATGATCTTCTATTGTCACAGGGACGAAGCCTATTGAAAATGGTTAAGATCGGTCCATTATTTCACCTAGCCCCCATACAACTGAACCTCCGAATAGGGCTTGTAAACTTTGTAATCAAACTACAGGTCGCAATTTTAAAGATAATTCAATGAAATTTGGTACACGATATTCTATGGTATCAGAAAAGAAGCATATTAAAAATGGTTAACATAGGTCCATTATTTCACCTAGTCCCCATACAACTGAACCCCCGAATAGGGCTTATAAACCTTATAATCAAACTTAAGTTCATAATTATGTTTAATATACTCGTATCCCGACAAAAAGCTGCAAAACCAAGTTCTCTACTAGCCTTGATGACCCTCAAAAATTGTATAGTTATACGGTCTCATTTGACCATAGCCTCTATACAAAGCCCCCTTCAAAATTTGACTTAAAAGTCCACAATTTTATTCAACAATAAATGGCTTAAGTATATCTGAGGCAAGGTACAATTCAACTTAAATGTTTTATTATGAAAACTAAATAATTTTGAACAGGTGTAGGGTATTATATGGTCGGCCTCGCCCGACTATAATTTCTTACTTGTTTTTAATATGTTTTAAATTATCACTAGTTTTATAAAGATAAAGTTTTGCAAAAAGTACATTGAAATTTTAATACTTATTATAAAATATAAATAATATATGTAAATAGAATTTCTTAAATACATAACTACTAATGCACTTAGATATCAAACATAAAAATGGGATGGGTTATATAACAAATGCTTGTAAGTATATAAGTATATGGGGGAAAATGTATAAGTATGTATATAGAATATATAAAGATAACAACTTTAACTTTAATATCAACATATACTATATAAGTAATAGTTATAAAAAAATATGTATAGTTATATAAAATATATTGCAGTTGCATTTCTTACTAACTCGAACAAGAAAAAAAAAATAAACAATTTAGAGGGAGGGCGTTGCTAGATTGTCATTGGTTGAAAAGTTTTGAAATATTTTGTATTATGCTTTGGAGAAAACATTATATAACATTCAAGCATTATGGATGGTACATATTTATTTTGCCTACATCTTATTAAATAGCAAAACAACAGTACAAACGCTGATTGTGTAATAAAAAAAATAATTATAAGCATTCTAACAGCAGCAAAAACAACAACTACATCAAGATACAATAAAAAACTTTATATTAAAATAACATCTATTGCATTAAAGATACAACTTCGAGATATTATTCGTAATCAAACCCATTGCAGATGCTTTGCAACTATGGGATTTTGTTGTAAAATATGGCAAAACAAAAACTACTACAAATATAAACTGAAAAACAATTTCGAATAGTAGTACATACTGCTTATGAATTTGTATAATCTTGTGGTTTTTATTGGTCTCATATGTATGAGTTCCTTTTTTTTTTTCGTTGTATCTTTATTTCGCACTTTTATTTGCAATTTAAGAAAACAAAACCGAACTTTGAAAAAAAAAACATTTCCAACATAAAATAATAACTAGAGATAGAAGATGTAATAAGCATAATCGTTAAAAAAGAAATTCTTAGAAAAATAACCGCAAAGTTTATACTTTTGGTAATAAAATTTATACATATTTTGATAAAATTGTTTTGAAGAAGTTCAGTGTGTTCAGCAGAAGGGACAAAGTTTTATTGTTTTCATATATGCATGGTATAGTCTTGAACAAAAATCACTAAAGGAATTGTACTATACATAGCTGGTTCTTTAGGAACCAGTCGTATATATATAGAGACATTATTTTACCACGATTCCAACTTGATAGGTTTCAAATCTAATACAATAAGATTTAGAAACGTATGCCTATAAAGAACACATAACAACGTATAAACCTCGGGCTTATTCATTCAGAGGAGGATTTTCGCCCTCACCTATAGATTTTAATGGTCTCACCTATAGTCGCTTTATGCGAAGGCACTGGTTGAGATTTTCTCGCCCAATTAGCCGTCATTGCGTCTAACTAACTAACCAAGTGAGTAACTAAAATTATTATTCAGTAGGAGGAACCTATCCCCATCAATTTTGATAGACAAATTTTAGTTCCTATATAAGACCAATTTTTTTCCCCCCGTAGAATATTTAGTCGTGTATTTGCTTATCAGTCTGGGGGTTGTGGGTTCAATTTCTACCAGAGACCCTGGGGTGTTTCACTACTACTGACGTATAGTCATTGTCACGCTCCTCGGTAAATTTGTAATGGATAAAAATAAATAAGACAAATTAAAAAAAAAAATCAGCATCATTGATCCATATTTAATAAACAAGGGGTCGCTTAGAGAAATCATGACCAATATTACATATCATAGTATTTTAATTCCTTACGTTTTGACCCTATCTTCAAAACTTACCCTATCAACAGGCGATGTACAGACATTTCAAGAAGAATACAATAAGGATTCTTTTAAGGATCTATGCCCTAATAAGAAACAATAACATATTTTCCCTTATTGACAAAGATAGTTTGGAATGAATAACAATTTCTAGAGCTTGGTTTTTGGACTAAACGTTTTCGTTTTATCAACTTATTTTAGATACAATTCAAGTAGATTTTTCGTGTATTAAAAACAATATTATAAAAGAGAAATACATATGTATATAGTGAAGTTTACCTAACTTCACCAAATACTTGTACAACATCAAGTGCATCTATGTTGTAGTTCATTCAACGAAAAAATTTTTATAAAGTTCGCCAGTCAATGTTGACTTAAAACATGTTGCATGTAACAAAATGCAATCGTTACATCAAACGTGCTAGTTCAATTCGTTTCTTTTTACCAGTTTCCAACATTTTCAAATTGAATTTTCGTCTTTTGAAATCTGTTTTTTTTTTTTTTCATTTCAAAGTTTTTTTTAGTTTAAATTGGTTTTTCTATATGCGCTGCACATTTATGGGAGTTAACGACCATATTTATGTATAATTTTCATCGTTTCTTTTTCTTACACTTTTCAAATTGTTACGAGAGTATGAGCGCGCGTTGTGTGTGTGTATATTTCAACACCGGAAACAGGAAATGAAAACATTGCAGAGTAGTAAGTATTACATGATATATACAATTTTGTGTATTGCAAAAAGAAAACAAAAAAACGGCAATATCTTGGGTGGAGCTATAAAATTATACTCCATATGAATACATGCAATGTGTATTTAAATGATTCTTTTTAGGGTTTGGAAGTAAGTTTACGATTTACTTTATTACACCTACATATCTTAATGTTTGAAAATTTTATTATATTTAAGTTTTCTTAGGATTTTTTTAAGGTGTAAATTGAACCTTAAACTTGAAATGGAATGAATTTATTATTTAAGTGGATTTTTCGCATAATGTTCTTTATGAATTGGTTGATGTTTTTTTTTTTTAGAAAATAATTATCTAACTATGTATTGTATGTATTTCCTAGAGGAAGAATATTCTTTAGGAATTCCTTGATAGAGAAATCTAGATAGAAAAGTTTATTTTGGAACACTTTGAGAGAATATATTAATCTAGCATTTTTCCGGCTAGAGAAGATACTTCTTAAAAAAAGCTTTCTCTCTTTAGCTAGAGAGAAATACTTCATTAGCATATTTCTCTCCCTACATTAGAATATGTGGAGTGTTTTCTATAATTTTCCAACATTTCCCGTTAAACCATGCAGCATAAATCGCTAGAAACATACTATAGACTCGACTGTAGACTAGAC
Organism: Lucilia sericata; assembly: GCF_015586225.1. Lineage (NCBI taxonomy): Eukaryota > Metazoa > Arthropoda > Insecta > Diptera > Calliphoridae > Lucilia > Lucilia sericata. The sequence goes on from NW_023994550.1 coordinate 77,322, forward strand.
AGTAGACTTGACTATGCATTAGACTGTAGACTAGACTATAGACTAGATTGTAGACTAAACTATAGACTAGACTATAGACTAAACTATAGACTAGACTATAGACTAGACTATAGACTAGACTATAGACTAGACTATAGACTAGACTATAGACTAGACTATAGACTAGACTATAGACTAGACTATAGAGTAGACTATATACTAGACTATAGACTAGACTATAGACTAGACTATAGAGTAGACTATATACTAGACTATAGACTATAATATAGACTAGACTATAGACTAGACTATAGACTAGACTATAGACTAGACTATAGACTAGACTATAGACTAGACTATAGACTAGACTATAGACTAGACTATAGACTAGCTACTAGACTAGACTATAGACTAGACTATAGACTAGACTATAGACTAGACTATAGACTAGACTATAGACTAGACTATAGACTAGACTATAGACTAGACTATAGACTAGACTATAGACTAGACTATAGACTAGACTATAGACTAGACTAGACTATAGACTAGACTATAGACTAGACTATAGACTAGACTATAGACTAGACTATAGACTAGACTATAGACTAGACTATAGACTAGACTATAGACTAGACTATAGACTAGACTATTGACTAGAATTCTTTAGAAATTATCACTCTAGTTTATTAAATATTTTGTATAAACTATTACTCAATTAGAGGCTAATTAAATCTAACAACTTCAATTAGATTTCTAATTATTATTAAAAATATATTTCCACGTTATAAAATCAACTTAAATGATTATTAATTATTTCCTAATGATTATATTAATGATTATATTAATGACATACTCAAACCGATCTTAACATTCCATCAATATTCTAACTAAAACTATAAAAACTTCAAATAAATTCTTGAGTAAGAAAAAAATTTCACATTTTTTATCGATGCACTTTTTATGGAAATTAAGGAAGGAGGTGAAGTGAAAAAAAAATGTAGTAAAATTGTAAAATAAATAATCATAAAAAATATAAAATTCATTTTACGACTCTATAGCAAAAATTGTCACTTAACGCTTGAAAAGAAGAAACAGCCAACTGACAGAAATACATAAAATCAGGCAAATAAAAAGAAGTGTCTGCATATGTGAAGGCAAATAGAGGAGGGAGACAAATAAACGAATAAGAATTACACCCGACATTATGAATAATTTTATGCAATAATAGAAAAATATATAATAATAATAATAAAAAAAATTATATGTATTACTCGTAAAAAGTATTAAAATTACAAAGAAAAATATGTAATTATACGAGTAGATGTTAAATTAGTGTCTACAAGTTGTAAAACTAATATGAAACAAGTAGGAAAGTATAGTCGGGCATGGCCGACCATATAATACCCTACACCATGAGTATATTTTAAAAATTTTAAGAAACTTTTATGTTGAATTTTACGTTAATTCCAAAGTATTAAAGCAATTTATTGATAAAAAAAAACAAATTTTCTAAATGAGGCTTTATATAGGAGTATAGGTCAAATATTGGCCGATCCTCATTAAATTTGGGAAAAGGATATATTTTTAAATAATAGTTAATAATGTTGAGTTTCATTGAGTTACAAATGGTTACAAGTCAATTTTAGACGTTTAAGACCTTTTTCGAAGGGGGGTTTGTATGGGGGCTAGGGTCAAATAAGGGCCGATCATTACGAAAATCTGCAGTGTCATTTATACTTATATAAAACTTATTTGTGTCAATTTTAGAGAGATAATAGTATATTTCACGTAATTATGGCATAAAAAGCCCAAATCGGGAGGTACGGTTGTATGGGGCTAGGTGAAATAATGTTGTGCCAAAAAACATGCTTGGTCCAAATTTCATCAAATTATGTTGAAAATTGCGGCCTGTACTTAGCGTACAAGGTTTACATGGACAGCCAACCAGCCAGCCGGACAGACGGACGGACGGACATGTCTTAATCGACTCAAAGGTGGGTGTAGGACCAATATTTTTGTGTGTTACAAACATCAGCACAAACGTATAATACCCTCCCCACTATAGTGGTGTAGTGTATAAAGACTTTCCAGTTAGAGAATCGAAGAAACACTTGTAACTAGTACTTGTACACGTATGGCTTTAATTGGTTATTGCCTGATTGGTTATTGCGAGAATATTAACTACAGGTTGATATTATAAATTATTGTACTTTATAACCAGATTGTCAGATAGTAATAAAGGTATTAAAAAGTACTGCTTTACTAGATATAAAACTTTAGATTTTCACCCAAAATATTGAATTTTGGAAATAAAATGTATCACAGATTTCCATCCTATTAACCCTATCTCCTCTGGTTTAGCCAGAAAATGGACTTTTAGGTTTTCAGCCAAAAAAATTGAATTTTGATAGGAAATAAAAGTGATCACAGATTTTCATTCTTTTGACCCAAACTTCTCTGATTTACAATCGAATTTTGGTAGAAAATAGAAGTGATCAATGATTTTTGTCCTTTTGACCCTTCTTCTTGCAGCTTTCTGGTTTAGCTCAGAAAGTAGACTTTTAGGTTTTTACCCAAAAATTTAAAATTGAACGTAGTTAAAAGTAAATGACTTTTCGAATAATCTTAAGAAGTCCACTTAGGTTTAAGACAACTTCTGTTGGAGAATGAGAATGAACTTCCTATATAATATACTTGTTTTGTTTACTTTGAATTTAATCAATTTAGTTTGTAAATTTTAATTAGAAAATTTATTGATAGAAAAATAAATTTTTCATTCCTTGTTTTTCCGTAAACCAAATATCACCTATTAACAGGTTATGGGCCCTTCCGCTATATAAGGGTAGTTAATTTCGCGTGTGTAATAATAAATAAAAATAATTTAAGAATGTCCAATAACAATCAAATTGAAAAGCTTCGCGGAAGTGAAAATTATGAAGATTGGAAATTTACAGTTGAGGCTTATTTCCAAATGAAAGGTCTTTGGAAAGCAGTTCTTGGAACTGAAACAAATCAAGATAAGCAAACACAAGCGAAGGCGGAATTAATTCTGTTGGTGGATAAAACTATTTATCCACACATTCGTAATTGTAATAGTGCGAATGAAATATGGGGTACACTCTCAACAATTCTTGAAGACAGCGGACTAGTAAGAAGAGTTGGATTAATACAAAAGTTTTGTTCAACAAAATTACAAAATTGTGCAAATGTTGAAGAATATGTTAATGAAATTCTAACAACAGCACACAAACTAAGAGGAGCTGGTCTCAGTGTCGATGAAGAATGGGTAGGTTCAATGCTACTAGCGGGGTTACCAGAAGAATATAATCCAATGATAATGGGTATTCAAAGTTCCGGAATAAAAATAACTGGAGACGCCATCAAACTAAAATTGTTGCAAGATGTTAAGAAGGAATCAACAGAAGTTGCGTTAGCTGGTCAGAAGAAATTCGTCAAAAATAAAGGACCAAAATGTTACAATTGCAACCAGTATGGACACATTGCAACAAAATGTCCTAAGAAATCGAAGCCAAAATACAACAAAAATTCAAATGCCATGATTGGATGCTTTTCTGTGCAAGAGTTAAACAAAAGTGAATGGTTTTTTGATTCTGGTGCGACAGCACATATGTGTTCTAATTTAAAATTCTTTAGCAACCAATTTCAAGAAAAGAATGCTGAAGTTACAATTGCTAATAAAGAATCAATGCAAGTAAAGGGTTGCGGTCAAGTTGATATGATTGCTAAGGTTGGAAAATTTAAAGAAGAAAATGTGATGTTTCGTGATGTGCTTTATATTCCCAACTTATATGTCAATTTGTTATCAGTTTCGAAAATTGTGGAATCTGGTTATGAAGTCGCATTCAATAAAAAAGGGTGCAAGGTATTGAACAACTTCGGTAAGGTTATTGCAACAGGTGACCTGGTGAATGGTATGTTTAAATTAAACATTGCAAGTAACAGTGTGCTTATTTCTGAAGTGAAAAATGAAGAATACAACTTGTGGCATAAACGTATTGGCCATGCAAATGATGAAATCTTAAAAAGTATGAAGTCTGGTGCAGTCAATGGTGTCAATTGTGAAATTAACAAGCAAAACTGCATTACTTGTATAAAAGGTAAGCTATCAAGATCTCCATTTAAGGATCCTGGAACGAGAGCAACAGAGTTATTAAGCCTAATACACTCAGACCTTTGTGGACCTATGGAAGTACCGTCAATTAATGGTTCAAGATATATGCTAATATTCGTTGATGATTTTAGCAGGAAAGTAACGGCCTATTTTATAAAAACCAAAGATGAAGTAACAGATAAATTTATGGAGTTTAAAAACTTGGTTGAAAATCAAACTGGAAGAAGAATAAAAGCATTAAGAACTGATAATGGAACTGAATACTGCAATGGGAGAATGAAGAAAATTTTTATTCAATACGGAATTGAGCATCAAAAGACAGTGCCTTATACGCCACAACAAAACGGCATGTCAGAGAGAATGAACCGTACTATTATTGAAAAAACAAGATGCCTTTTAATTGAATCCCGTCTACCAAAGAAGTTCTGGGCTGAAGCTGCAAATACGGCTGTATATTTAATAAACCGCACTCCATGTAAAACTTTAAATAGTGTTTCTCCTGAAGAAATATGGTCTGGTAAGAAACCAAACTTGAAATATCTTAAAGTTTTTGGATGCAAAGCTGTGATACATATAGCAAAAGAAAAGAGAAGAAAACTTGATGCTAAAGCAAAAGAATCAATTTTCGTTGGCTATTGTACACACTCCAAAACCTATCGGTTCTATGACGTTAAATCAAAGAAAGTCGAGTTAAGTAGAGATGCCAAGTTTTTAGAAAACGAATTCTATAATGAAATGCCTAGTGATGATTCTAAGTTCTATATTATACCGGGATGTGATTCAGTGGGGGATGTGGATGATCCAGAAGATATATGTTCTGATGATAGAAATCCAACAGATAATGTTGATGAATGCTCCGATGAAATAAATCCTACAGATACTATTGATATACGTTCAGATGCGACAATTACATATTCAGAAATGCCAAGTATTGGAGAAGAAAGTAATTCTGATGAAGATCAATATTTTTCTGATACTGATGAGACATCGCCTAGAAACAATGATGATCAAAGTAACGACTGGGTACCTGGACCATCTGTGAGAGGAATCACATCACCTGAAACTGTAAGAAAGTCATCTAGAACGCCAAAACCAGTTCAAAGGTATGGGTATGAATGCAATGTTGTTCAAGTGGATGAAGAACCCAAAACAGTGAAGCAAGCATTAGAAAGTTCTAACAAAAATGAATGGCAACGGGCTATGGATGAAGAACTAAACGCTTTAATTGAAAATGGAACATGGGAACTTGTAAAACTACCAAAAGGAAAGAAACCTATTGATAGCAAATGGTGTTTCAAAATAAAGAGGAACTCTAAAGGTGATATAGAGCGATATAAAGCGAGGTTGGTCATAAAAGGCTATTCCCAATGCTACGGAATTGACTATGAAGAAACATTCTCTCCTGTAGTTCGATATTCCTCAATTCGACTACTCCTAAGTTTGGCCGTTCAGCACGACTTGGATATAGACCAAATGGATGTGGTGACAGCTTTCCTCCAAAGTGAACTAAATGAGGAAATATATATGAAGATCCCTGAAGGTTTCACTGAAAAGAAAGACATGGTATGTAAACTTAAAAAATCTTTGTATGGTCTTAAACAAGCTAGTAGATTGTGGAATCAAAAGCTGGATCAAACATTGAAGAAAATTGGATTAACTCAATCAAAAACGGAACCTTGTGTATATTACAAGTTAGCCAAGGATGAAATAACTTATGTAGCAATTTACGTTGACGACATTTTGATATTTACAAATAATTCAAAAAATAAATTGAATATAAAGAAACGTCTTACAGAAAATTTTAAAATGAAAGACATTGGTGAAGCGAACTACATCTTGGGGATGAAAATTACAAGAGATAGAAAGAATGGAAAACTATGGCTTGATCAGGAACAATATATTAACAATATTTTGAAGAAATTTAAGATGGATGACTGCAAGCCAATTTCAACTCCATTGGATATTAACCAGAAAATTTCAAAAGATATGTGCCCACAAACAAAGGAAGAGAGTGATGACATGAAAACCATACCGTACCAAGAAGCAATAGGAAGTATTATGTATGCAGCTCAAGTAAGCCGTCCTGATGTATCGTTTGCAGTGGGGGCTTTAGCTAGATATAACAATAATCCTGGAAAGGCACACTGGCAAGCAGTAAAGCGCATAATGAGATACCTCAAAGGGACAATAAATTACAAGTTGCAGTTCTCAAAAGATGAAAATGCACACATTGAAGGATTCTCAGATGCGGATTGGGCTGGCGACTTAGATGATAGAAAATCAACTTCTGGTTACGTTTTCAAATTTCAAGGAGGTTGCATTTCGTGGAACTCCAAGAAGCAACAAACAACAGCTTTATCAACAACAGAAGCTGAATATATGGCTTTGGCAGCAGCTGGGCAAGAGGCGTTGTGGCTACGATCTCTGTTCAATGAACTTGGACGATCATCGTCTATTGTGATAAAGTGCGATAATAAAAGCGCTATAAATTTGTCGCATAACAGTACTTATCATGCTCGCTCTAAGCACATTGACATACGACATCATTTTATAAGAAATCTCGTAAATGACAAAAAGGTTGTTATTGAATATCTGAATACCGAGGATATGGCAGCTGATGTCTTAACGAAATCCCTAACAAGTTTAAAGCATTTACATTGTTGTGATATTATGAATCTTGGCGTTCATCCTAGTGGGGGTGTTGGAGAATGAGAATGAACTTCCTATATAATATACTTGTTTTGTTTACTTTGAATTTAATCAATTTAGTTTGTAAATTTTAATTAGAAAATTTATTGATAGAAAAATAAATTTTTCATTCCTTGTTTTTCCGTAAACCAAATATCACCTATTAACAACTTCCAATTAACGTCCATTAAGATGTTATACATAAATGAATCGAATGCAAACACCCTTTAAAAACTATAACATCTATTTCCTAATCTGTTGTGCTTTCTTATTACAACTTAAAATCCAGTTTTTCAAGAAAAATACAGACAATCCATCTCCAAAAGTCAATTTAAAACAAATAAATTATAAAAATAATAAAACGAAAACATCAAATACAAAAGAAAAGCTATTAAAAACACTTAAATTTTAATTAAAACAAAATATTAAAACAATACGAAACCAGAACAAAACATCCATTGAGTGTCCTGTTTTTTGTATTGTGCAGTAGCTTCATTTTATTCCTTAATGAAATATACACAAACATAAGAAAAAGCTTAAACTATAAAAGAAAAGGAGATCCTCTTGAATAAATGTTGGAAATGAAAATGCAATTTTAAAACTTGTATTAATAAAATATTGGTACAAAACTGTAGAAGGACCATTATACGAGGCAGGTAATGACAAGTTTAGCAAAAATCTACATAGAAATCGATTAATGAAGCAAACTTGGACTGTTGGAAAGTATGAACATTTTTATGCTGCTCTCGTAAACTACAAGAAAAGACAAATGTTTTCTTTGCCACCATTGTATTGCTAAATGACACTGATGCTTAAACTGATGCATACCCATACTCTCTCTTTCTCTCTCTCACACCAACACATACATTTCTGTTGCAGTAATAAAGAAAATTTAACCTAGCATTTCATTGCATTCAGTCATTTCCGTTTCCGTTGCACAAGTATTTCTTTAAATGTGTGCTTGAAAAACAAAACAAAATAGTTTTGCTTGCTTGCTGCTTTTGTTGTACTGAATATAATATTTCCTTCATTTAAGTTTTGTAAGTATGTCTGTTGTTCTTATTGTGTGTGTGTGTGTCTCTATAGGGCACATAGAGAATAATGGCAAATTGTAACAGAAAACTAAAATGCTACAAAAAGAAAATTGTATATCATAAAACTATGCTTTTGTAAAATTGATTTGATTAAAAGTGGCTGCTCTGCATTGAATACAAAATTAGTTAGAAAGGAAATATTTCGCAACACTTGCCACATTTGCAGTCAGTGCAGCACGGACATACACACGCCTAGGAAAATCTTTTATAGAAGCAAAGGAAAACTAACATACCCACCCAAAGAAGAATACAACAGTTTGAAAGGATACAAACAACGCAGCATCAATGCGTAGGAGAATAGTGTTATAGTTGAACGTGTGAAAAATGAATATTTGGTTTTAAATTCATTGCTGTTGCTTAAGAAACGAGGTTCGAAATTAAAATTTAGTGAGAAAATTTACTAAAATACAAAAATTTGTTCCAATGACTGAGATAATAATGTAATACAAAAGTTGAACAGATATTTGAGCAGGAAGTGGTATCAGAAATATGTAACTAATTTAATCAATTCCGACCTTATGGGATCTCCAATATACTATAAATGTTATATATTATATCTTGAATATTTGTCTGTAAATTGATTACGAATTTACGATCACCGTAAAAAGTGTTGGATATTCTACAAAATTATTATCTCATCAATCGATATTGTGAAGAACGTCCCAAATTGATTGCACCTAACATCAATATTAATATCGGAAAGTGACGCTAGAAGTTATTGTAGTTGTGATTAAAATCGATCTTTTTGTTACAGAAGATCGGCACTATTGTATTGGTAAATAGCAGACTGAATGGCGCTTCTAATGGCGCTCAATTCTGCAGTAAGTGTCAAAGCAGGAGGCTGGTGATCTGATAGAAAACAACAGGCATACTATAAACCTATATATAGAAATGTTAACTATTGTCTACCGAAACTCAAGGATTCATGTATAAATGAACTAATCGATCTGATGATATATTGAAACCATCTATGGGTCTAAAGGCAACTGTTTACCTATTGTGCTCTTCAATCAAAAATATCTGCTAGAAAGTCTGCAGCTAAAGTCTAGATATCTGTTTATATGACAGCAAAGCTGGCGCAAAAGGAGTCATCTACGTTAGTATAGTAAGGTGACTGTAATTGCCAGGACAAATATATAGTCAACAAACTAGACTAATAAGGGGCTTATTCAGTCAGAAATATTTGCTATAAAACCTGCATCTAAAATACAGATAGCTGTTTATATAACGACAGGAAAGCAGGCGCAAAAGGCATCATCTACGTTAGTATAGTAAGGGGACAGGTAATTACCAGGGCAAATGTATAGTCAACAAACTAGACTAATTGGGGACTGGGAATAGAAACACCGTTAGTGGAATCTTCCTACTTTAAGCTGACTAATTATTGTCACTCTCTTCAATCCTGACAATCTAGCCTACAAAGGGCGAGTAATTTCTTGACCTCTATATGAATCAGATTACTAGATACCTTCGAATATAATGCTGACCAATTATTGTCACTCTCTTCAATCCTGCAAATCTGGCCGGCTCCAAAATGCAACATAAACTACATGAACAAGTTTATTATAATGAAGCCATTTGCCATGTTTTGAGATTTACCTGAAGAAGAGTATTTGCATTTGTCATTAAAGGGCACTGAGTTATTGACACACATGTGATTAAACGATAGAAGTTGTCGAAACTAAAAGGGAATTACTCTGTCTTTTATACACCTCTTTTTTAAGAATGGAAGAGCCATATCGTATAAATTTCAAAGATCTTTACAAATTTTCTCAAGAGATTACTGTAGAAACAGTGAATAATAAATGAAGAGTGATCAACTTTAAACCTAAACTAATTTTGTACATGCAAGTCTAGTGCTTGAATACAGTGGCTCCAGAAGGTGTCTAAATGAAGACAATGATGAGATAATAATGAGAGCGTTACGTTGGTACTATCAATCTGTCAGGTATGGAGAAGTATGGAACTATATTATAATCCTACACAATTGTTCAGATTTAGGACCGTATTCAGAAGGAAGAATGTAAAACTATAATCAAAATTTTGCATGAAGAATACTAACAAAAACTAAGTAGTTTTCATACAAGATTTCAAAAATTGATTTCTTTCCTTCTTTCTGCATTCGGGCCGAAAAATGCTTATTAGGCACTGAATGACGAGTATTGGAATATTAAAGGAAATACAAATTCCTCAAAAATTTCCAGTGATTAATATATTTATTGAAAACAAGAAGACATTGCTTTTGATTAGAAATTGTAGAAAACAAAAGTTGAAATAGTTTGAGATAATCACACTACAATCACTGAACATAACATAAAACCAATAATTTCGAACATTTTTTCATACACTTTTTCAATTTCACAATTTTCTCACCATATAAACATAAACCGCCCTCGTGCGTATATAATATCAACCATACAGTTGATTTGATTATAGCAAATAGTTTCCTTTAAACTTAAAATAGTTTTCTTTGGTAACAATGAGCTCGTGAAAACAAACAAAAGGGTTTTATATAACATGACCAGCAAGCAAACTTAACTAAACACAAAGTTATTTTTAAAAGAATATGGATGTATAAAAAAGTTTATTCAATTTGTTTAAATGGTAAAACTTATAAAAAAAAAATAAACGAAAAACTATTTCTATATTATAAATAAAAATAGGAATGCTAACAATAGAGAGTTGCTTAATAAAGGCAGTAAAGCAAATATAACAACAAGTTTACATGCCAAAAAGACCCTTCAAATCGTCCATAGTAAGTTTACTGCCTTCCGAAGCACGGGCACCAGTTAATACACCATTGGCTAATTCCAATTTATGATCTTGTAAAGCTTTAATACGCTCTTCGACAGTATCTTTGCACATAAATTTATAGATAATGACATCCTTTTTCTGGCCCACACGATAAATGCGATCCTGCGCTTGAGCCTCTAACTGGGGATTCCAATGTAAATCGATGAGTAATAAATGATTAGCACCCACTAAATTCAAACCCACACCACCGGCAGTTAGAGATAGTAGTAAAATACGTTTATCGCTTTTGGCTTTATTAAATTCGGTTACAATATCCTGGCGATTTTTAACCGGTATACTACCATCTAGTGAAAGTGTAGCTACACCTTGTCCTTCTATATGAGTTTTAAGTATATTAAGAACACTGGTCCATTGTGAGACTACAATAGCTTTGTCATCCGAACAGAGAACTCTTTCCTTGAGAACTTTTAATACTTTTAACATTTTTGTTGAGGGTCTTTTATAATCAAATATTGGATTGGTACGTTGTAGTACACGCGATGATGCCTTAGCCATAACTTGTTCTTCAGGTCGCATAGAGGTATCATCCTCATCACTATTTAAACTGTGCGACATCATGGGATTACTATCATTCTTATCGGTAATCGCGAGTTTATTGAGTTGTGCGAGTAAATCAATTTCCGGTTGAGAAACATCACTTTCTTCGTCGATATGATGAGCATCTTCGTCTTCTAACATCTGTGTTTAGGGGGGAGCATGGAATTTTGTTCAGACAAAAAAAAATGGGTTGAAGAATTTTTAATTATACAATTATTTTTTTAACCTTTTGTCACATTACAACTTTCACTAAATTTTTTACTCTGGGAATTTCTTTTAACGAACATTTACAGTTTTACGCATTTTGTTATTTCTTAAGGCTCTTTAGGAAGTACTTTTTGGACAGTTTAAGGACTCTGATCGTAAAGATTATACCGGACTTCTGCAGGATGTTATATGTTTATACGGGAATTAGATTTCTATCGTTTGGTGGCTACAGTGCTCCTCTGTCATTTTACTATTTTGATCTAAATCTGACTACGTTCCTCTATCTTTTTCTAAATTCTTTTTTGACTTTTCTACAATCTTTTTATTGATCCAAATCGCTTAATCCTTCCTAAATCAACCTACACTCTAAACAATTCAAAACTCTTAGACAAACCCTGTTTTAATGTTTCGTAGCAAATATACCAGTTGGCGTACGTGAGGATACAGGGACACGAGAATTTAATGGACAACTTTATAACCGATGAATTTGCATCAATATGGACATAGACTACTTCTGCAGAATACAGCAGATAGACAAAATTAACTCATAATTTTCTCAAAGTGAAGTAATAAATTAACTGGCATAATAACCAAGAAGAAATGGTGAATGACCGATAATATAACTCCTAAAACCAAGATACCACATCAGCAACATAATTAATATCATTACACTGCCCTTGGGACATTCATTTCAAATTCCTAAGCCAGCGACTTTTCGATGATCTATCAGATGTATTTAATTTCTCTCTCTCTCTCTTTATCAAATAATCCTAAAATATTATTTTTCATTTATTCTCTTTTAAACAAACATATTTACAGATAACACAAGGTAACAAAATGGCCCTCTGATGCTTATCTGCCGTCTGGAAGAACTAGTCTAATAAGTTTTGTAACATTTTACCACTTCTAATAAAAACTTTTAATTTATCTAAATACTGAACCATTGTTCTATTATTAAAAAGAATAAATAATAAATCTTTCACTTACCGAATCAATCAATCCAGGATGACAACAAATTTGCCTTAATCTCAGCAGCAACACTAAAATTTCATGTGATTTAATCTCCTTCGAGCCCTGATGTATTTTCGTAAATTTCTGATGCATTTTATAGTAGGCACCATTGGGATCTTTTGTTTGCATAAATGTGGGCCTTGAACTTTGTTCGCTATACATTAAATCTGTATTACGTTCGGCACGTTGGAAGAGAAACTGAGCGAAGAGTGTTCTTGAATAGATCATGATCTTTTGATAGACGTTCATTTCATCTTTATCCAATTCCACTTCAATCAATTCAATTTTCTTTTGAGGCAGACATTGTAGTTCACCACGATCCTGCAGTTGGGCTTTAGTGCGTCTTAGCATCAGAGATTTCATAATGGTATTTAAACGTTGTTGACCACCCGCACTTTTATCAATCCATTTCTTCCAATGTGAGAAATCATCGAAAGGGGAACAGCGTAAAAATTTGAGTAGAGCATAAACATCCATTTCTTTATTTTGTATGGGAGTGCCGGTGAGGGCCCAACGTGATTTACCTCTTAGCTCACATACCGCTATAGAGGATTGAGATTTATGATTGCGCACCACATGTGCCTCATCGAGTATTATACGTTTCCATTTAATGCCATAAAGAGCACCGCGGGTTTTTTGCTCCCGCGCTACTATATTATAGGTGGTGACTACTAAATCATAGGTGCGTAAATGTTTAGGTTTTGTTTCACGATTATTACCATGATGAACACAAACAGTTAAACGATGACGGGAAACTTTTGTTTGAGCTTCAGCCTCCCATTGACGCATTAAACTAGCGGGACATACCACTAAGGTGCCGCCAGGATACCCTAAAGAGATTTTTGTTATATTAATAAAATTCTAAAGATTATAAAGCATACTTACAATCTCTACGTCCTTTAGAAGACCAACCAGCTTGATTTTGCTCTTCATTCTCTTCGTCGCTGCCACTACCACTTTTCTCCTCCGCATCTTCTTCCTCATCACGATTTTTACATGATAATACTAGAGAAATCATGGTTAGTGTTTTACCTAAACCCATATCATCGGCTAAAATGCCTCCCCGAGGTTTTTGTTTCTCCCGCCAATTCATCCAGGCTAAAGCATGTTTTTGATGATCCATTAGGGTGACTTTAAGACCTTTAGGATCATCGGCTAAGACATTTTCTGCGGGACAACTTTCTAGCGAGCCATGTAAATCCTTTAAAACAAAGATTTTAGATTCGTCTTATTAAAAATAATAACTAGTTTAGTTAAAATTACTTTAGATTAAACATTTTCTTTATCAGAATTTTGTGTGATAGAATTTTAATCAAATAATGTTTATTTTCCTAAACAGCTGAAAGTTATAAAGCAAATTAACTCTTGCTTTCAACTTTCCTGGGCAGTTCAAAGAAAGTAAACATTTTAATCAGATATCCGTTCTATATTTATCATCAGAAGGCTAATTTTTAAGTAAACAATTAAAATAAAATGTACATATTTGTAATTCGTCCACCTACCTTTAAACGATCTACTGTCAAAGCCTTTTGATTATTGAAAGTGGCCAAACCCTGTCTACCCGTATGTTTCGGTTGTATTTCATTGACTGCCGCCGATAGTTCATCCCAATCTGGTGCTTGATTATTAAAGAACGCTTTACGTTGCTGCTGCAACTGTTGCATTTTCTGCGAAGGAGAATCTTTATCATCTAATGGCATGTGTAAAGGACTACTGCCGGGTGCATCTTCTACATGCATGGAAGCTATATATTTTGCCTTAATCGTACAATCTTGACGTAAACGTTCGATACGCAATGAAAGTTGCCGACCACCATCGGGTAAAGATTTGGAAATTTTCTCTAAAAGCTTCTCGGCATTAAGTAGTTCTCCCTTTAATTCCTCAAATTTCTTAATTTCTTTATCGTAATACTCTTGCGAAACATATTTCAAGTCAGCCTTGTTTTTCATGGCCGGTGTGGCAAAGTTTTTTAAATTTGGTACCTTATTGAGGGCGGCCGAAATTTTAGGTTGCTTTAAATTACCACTAGACAAACTGCTAGCTTTGGGTGTGGATTTATTTTGCAGTGAAACACCAAGGCTATTTTCTTTATCGGCTTCAACATCATCATCTGAACTAGATATTTCTATAGGTTTTTCTTTGCGCTCGATAATTTGTATATCACTATCACCGGATGAGTCCATTTCGGGCGCCCGATAGAGAGTCGAAGATAATTTATCTTTAATAGCGCTTTCGAAATGGGTGCTGTAGCGTGCATTTAAAGCTGGCGAATTAATTATACTAACATTATTGTTTACTGCCTTAGTGGGTGAAGGGCTTTGTTGTTGCAGCATAGCACTAGGTGAAGTTTCCTCCACCTGTGATTGAGCCGAAACCTTTGAAGATGATTGATGTTCGGAGGTTTCTTCTGCTGATTCTTCTAGGAAAGATCTTCTCACACTAGATTTATCAGCATTTGGCTGCTCTTCTTCTTCATCAGCGCTAGCTTGAGACTCATCATCTGTCGCCTCTGAATCATATACCTCAGATATATTACTTAATTTAGCCTTGGATTTTCTTCCACCATCAGCACGTTGCCGTCTGCTTATATTTTGCACTTCAACTTCATCTGAGTATTCAATTTCACTGGAATCATCTGTTAAGTCTGCCGGTCTAATGCCAGTTATACTCATACGTGTGCGTGGTGACAAGGCTCGACTCTCTATTTCATCTTCCTCCTCTTCTTCTGATTCGGAATCAATTATAGCGGCACGTTTCTTTTTTCCTGTCTTATTTCTTCTTACCGCAATGGACTCATCTGCATCATCAGTGGCATCAGAATCTTCTACTGTTAAATCTGTGCTAGGCCGACCACTGGCCATTTTGTCTTCCGCTTCACTAGCATCGCTAGTATAAATTTCTTCTTCACCCGATTGAGTTTCTTCATCACTACTGACAATTTCATCGGAATCCGACATGATTTCTTAAAGATTTTTCGTTTCTTATTTAGTTTTACCAAATGAAAAATCAGTTTTTGTTTAATTATTCAAAATCTTTTCTTTGTTAATTAAGCGATGCCGTTCATTTTTTAAAATGCGCTAAAACTGTAGTTTCTGTCAAAAGTTGTTTTGGTTTTTTATATCAACATTCACAACAAAGTGATAACATGTGTAGGAGGGTTGCCAAGAACTGATATAGCAACAAAAGACAAATAAATGATGGATTAAATTACTGAAAAATTAAGAAATTTCAAAATTTTGAATTGGCATTAAAGTAACAATAAAAAAATATTGTTAAGATAATCAGATAATTCAATTTTGTATAGAAAAAATACAATTAAAAGTTCATAAATACAACTTCCATAAAAACACACTAGGAGAGAAGAGATTAGGAAATCAAAAAAAAAAAAATCATATCGAGAAAATCTAAATTTTAATTCCAAAAATCAAATTGAAATTCATATCAAATTCAAAAGTGGCTTATATACTCTTTTAGCGATTCCTAATTTTCATTTTTATTGAAGAAATCTAAAATTGAAATTAAGAAATCGAAATTAATATCTGTTTAAAGCAGAGATGCTCAAACATATACTACCATAGACTATCATAGTTTTATTTGTGTTGGTAAAGCAGCAGAGAACAGAATTCAATTCAAAATAAAAGTATACTAATAAAATAACTACAAACTATAAAGTATATGCTAACTGTCAAATATTTATTACGAATTTTGACAGCCAGCTTATATCAAAGTCTATATATAAAAAACTATCAACTGTTCTCTCATGTTCTCCTACATTAATTCTGCTTTCTCAAAACTTTGTTGTTGTATTTCTGTGTGTATTTTAAAAACGTCGCGCACAGACCTTGCTTCGACTGCTGATTTGATTTTGTTTTTCAAGTTGAGAGCAAACCAACTGATATTGCTCATTATAAAAATAAGAAGAATTAAACCTATAGTGTATGTGTATCAACTTAGCGTCAGCAGAATTTTCTTACCCTATCACGCGTGCTATGTAATGGCAATATTGAGCTTCTCTGGTTTAAAGCCATTAATTTAAAATTTAATATAATAAAAAATATGTTTTAAATATTAAAAATTTTAATAAGAACAAAACTGTTTATCTCAATATTTATGTTTTATAAAATATTAACTACGAGTATGATTTTGAATTTGTTCAACTCCATTATATTTAATGGACTTTAAGTTTGCATTTACGTAACTTTAGTTCATACTAATACTATTTTAATTGCTTAATATAAATTGAATTTATTATTTAAGATTTTTCTCTCATAACTTTAATTAAGACTGTTAAATGATATAAAAAATATAATTAATTGGGTTTACCATTATTTTGTTATTTCTTATATGAAATTCAATCTTAAATGTTGGCTTCTCGACACAAATACAATAACTATCAACACTCAATAAAAATTTATTATATCTCAAACATTATTTTCCTATGAATACATAGGATCTAGAATTAAAATATTTCTCAAACCCTGCAAATGTTTCTAGCACACTCTGGCAACATAATTTTTCTAGAGCACCTACTTTTAATGCTAACATTTCGCCATGCATGTCACTCATTAAGAAGAAGTAGAAAACGTCTAATTTATTGTGTTCGACGGATATCAATTCAACGACCACTGCTGTGAATATTTTTGATAAATTTCCAATTAAATTATAAGTTAAACATAATGACTGGGATCATGGATACTGTAGAAATGCCTAAATTACCAGAAAATCAAAAATCCTTTGCCGGAATACCCGAAGCAGTATTTCTGGTAAGTAAAAAAACCCGCAGACAGCAAAGAAAAAGAGAATTTTTGCACGCATAACCTAACAAAACCAATGGATGTCATTCGAAACAACAACAAAATCGACGAACAAGAAAAAAAACAGGGTGTCAACGCTGAACCCAATTGGATTAATCATCCAATAAAGTTTTTGAATAAATAAAACAATATTTTATAATAATGTGTGTTTTTATGCTTTTGCTTAACAGGAAGAAATCGATAAATTTATGGCCCAGCCAGAAAATGAGGAAAATTGCGAAAAAGTCTTACAACGTTTAGATGAACAGCACAGTAAATACAGATTTATGGCCTATAATTTGGAGGCCCGCAAACGTAAATTGAAATCCCAAATACCCGATTTACAAAGATCTCTTGAAATGATTGATGTTTTACGCAAAGAAACTGAAGAACGTGAAACACAATTTTTGCTCAGTGACCAGGTGTTCATTAAAACCATGGTGCCACCCACTAAAACCGTCTGCCTGTGGTTGGGTGCCAGCGTTATGTTGGAATATCCTTTGGATGAAGCTGAGGTTCTGTTGAAACAAAATATGACTTCGGCTATATCAAATTTGAAAACTGTCGAACATGATCAAGATTTTTTGAGGTGAGTGGGTGTATTTGTATGAAGTAAAAGCATCAGTGCAGATGATAGTTGTATGCTTGGTAAATGTATATGTAGATGAATAGAAACACGGTTAGATAGATGGAAGAAAGATAGGAAAATAGTTTTGAGATGTACAAATAAATAGATACATGTACAAATAAATAGGCAGATGTACAAATAAATAGATAGATGTACAAATAAATAGATAGATTAGATAGATAGATAGATTAGATAGATAGATAGATAGATAGATTAGATAGATAGATAGATAGATAGATAGATAGATAGATAGATAGATAGATAGATAGATAGATAGATAGATAGATAGATAGATAGATAGATAGATAGATAGATAGATAGAAAGATAGATAGAAAGATAGATAGAAAGATAGATAGAAAGATAGATAGATAGATAGATAGATAGATAGATAGATAGATAGATAGATATATAGATAGATAGATAGATAGATAGATAGATAGATAGATAGATAGATAGATAGATATATAGATAGATAGATAGATAGATAGATAGATAGATAGATAGATAGATAGATAGATAGATAGATAGATAGATAGATAGATAGATAAAAATGTTCTATTGTAATACGAATAAATTGTAATCCTTTTTCGGTAATTTTAGATAACGCAAAATTTTATTTCTTAAGAAAATTTATTAAAGTTTGAAATCCAGGATTTAAGGTCATTGCTCCTGGGCAAAGATCAACTAAGTCTGAACTAATGATATATAAACAATTAAATCACAACTGAAAGCTGCGCTGTGTTATTATTTGTTAAACTTCTTTCTCAAAATAAAATAATTATTAACTATGTAAATATTTTAAATTTCAGAGATCAAATTACAACCACCGAAGTAAATATGGCTCGTGTTTATAATTGGGGTGTTAAAAAACGTCAAGCAGCTGCTAAAACCGCTTCAGGAGCCGCATCCTCTTCATCATAATGGCCTGATACAGTTTAAAACACCAACTCACATTCATCACCTACAAAAACCTACTTTTATTTAGCTCTACCCGAACTCTGTGTAGTGCACTTTAATTGGCAATGTTTTAAAGTTGAAATTCGATCTATCTATATCTCATTTAGCTATCATTCTATTAATCATAACTCTTTTTTTTTGTTTTCCTATTAAAAAAATGTCTCAAATTTCTTAAAATCATTTTTAAATTGTTTGTTAACTTTTTCTTCATTTTCTGCTTATTTATTAAATAAATTCAATTATGAATTTGAAAATGTGAAACTAGACCGAGAGGAAGACGAGTGTGTTTTTCAAAATATAAATAAAAAGCTTTTTCGTTTATTTGCTGTTTTCGAACAAATCCAACAACAGTATGTGCATTTAAGAAACTGGCTAAATGGCTGAAAATTTAAAGAAAAATGAGAAATGAAATGCTTGTTAAAAGAAGTAAAAATAAAAAGAAATGCATTAATTACAAAGTTAATTAAAAAATGTGTTTAACTGCTACTACATAAATGGGATAAATTTGGTGTATTTGAAATTTTATTCAATATTTTTAAATAAATATAAATATTTTACAATTATGTATAAACAAATAGATACAATATAATATAATATTAGAGATATTTGTTCATAGACTCCAAATCTCATCTCAGAATACTGCAAACTCCTTTCCTTTTCATTACAATTTCTTCCATATCACAAAAATTTATTCGCTTTTCAATTCTCCCACACGTTTTTGCCACATACGTTTAATATAGTTCTTAGCGCGAAATCCATTAATATTGGGACACAATTCGAAATCTGAACAATTCTCAGGACCATCACATTTTTGACATACGCCACACATAGTACAAATTGCATTATCAGCACATTCCTCGCTACGCTGGCAGGGTTCATTTAGTCCAGCATAACAAACATAACGATCATCACAATTCTTGGGATCAGGATTCTTTTCAATATAACCACCATGTTTACAGGGACGCCAGATGTTTTGTTCATTTTTACCCGGGCATCTGAGATTAGGATTAAGATGTTCACGATTACGTGTTAACGAGGACAACTTATAGGCACTACAACATTGCCACCAAACGGATAAAGCCAACAGCATTAATAAAGTGATATGATGTTTTTCCAAAATTCTTGTTTGTTGCCTTGAAATCATTTTTATTAGAGTCGTTTTGAATGTAATACTTTATTGGTTTAGTTCTTAACAAGAAGTGTATGTTCTACAGCTGTTGCAAGTTGGCTTTTATAGCAATTTCTTCCATTTTGATTTCGTTTCTTTTTATTAATTTTCAATTAATTGTTTATTCAAGTGTTAAAGAATTGTCCTTAAATGGTTTCGCTGTAGGTCAGTTTTTTCTTCGTGTTAAAAGTCGTGGACATTTTAAAAATTCTAATTATATGCTAATTTCAGTAAGCTTGTGGCTTTTAATTAAGAATAACTATTAAGGCAAAAGGATTTTGCACAAAATCCTTTCATTAAGGTCAAGTTAAATTATTCCATATTAAATTTCTTTAGAACAATGGAATTAGACATTAAATGATAACAAAATGAATTCCACATTTTTATTATCTCCTTTTATGACTCTTATCTAGTCTATAGCCTTGATTAGATTCTAGTCAATAGTATTGACTATAGTCTAGTGAAGAGTCTCGATTATAGTCTAATTTGTAGACTAGTCTATAGTCATTCCCACGACAATCGGTACTTCGCACCGAAACGACTCGAAGTTCAACGAACAACGACCAAGAATTGTCAACTCAGCTACTCGAGTCGTTGCTACAACAACAAAAACTGACTAGTCTGAAGTCTATTGTATAGTCTGGTCTATATTCCAGTCTATAGTCTAATCTATAAATAGTCTAGTGTATAGTCTAGTTTATAGTATAATCTATAGTCTACTTTATATTATAATCTATAGTTTACTTTATAGTATAATCTAGTATTTAGCCTAATCTATATTATAGTCTATAGTCCGGTATATAGTCTAGTGAATAGTCTAGTGTATAGCCTAGTGTATATTCTCGTCTATAGTCTAGTCTAAATATAGTCTAGCTTATAATCTAGTCCATAGTCTAGTATATTATATAGTCTATAGCCTATTCTATAGTCTAGTCTTTAGTCTGGTATATAGTCTAGTCTATAATCTAGTCTATAGTCTAATCTTTAGTATAGTCAAATCCATACTCAATTCTATAACCCATATGTAGTCTTGTATACAGTGTAGTCTATAGCGTAATCTATAGTCTTGTGTATAGTGTATATTATAATCTATAGTCTATTTTATAGACCATTCTTTAGTGTAGTCTAGTATATAATCTAGTCCATTGTTTAGTCTTTAATGTAATTTATGGTCTAGTCTACAGTCTTGTCTATAGATTATTCTATTGTCTAGTTTATAGTCTAGTTTATAGTCTTGTTTATATTCTAGTGTATAGTCTAGTCTATAGTCTGGTACATGGTGGTCGTGTTTATAGTCTAGTTTATAATCTGGTCTGGTTTATTGTCTAGTCTATAATCTAGTATTTAATCTAGTCTATAGTCTAATATATAGTCTAGTCTACTGTCTAGTTTGTAGTCTTATTTAAAGTCTAGTTTAAAGTATAGTCTATGATCAAGTTAATATTTTAATCCACAGTCTAGTTAAAAGTCGTGCATATATTTTAGTCTATAATCTTGTTTACACTATAGTCAAAAATCTTAACCATATTGTTATCAATATTGTTTATTATAGTAAAGTACTACTATATAGTCCTGTAATCGGCTATACAATAATTTTGTCTATAGCTTGGTCAATAGGTCAATAGGTATACTCTATAGTCTTGACTGTGGTAAAGTCAATAGTTTTGACTTTGGTCTACAGTCTTGCTATAATCTTGACTATGAGTTAGAAAAGTCTTGACTATAGTCTATTCTATAAATAAAAATGAAATTTATGTTCGATTTACAAAATTAATTCCATAGACATTTTTCTACAGAAAAATATGTTAATAAAGTTTTTATAAAAGAAATACAATTTCTTGAAATAAACATCTTATTAAAATTTTGAATATTAAACTAACTATGACTTTGGGGCATAAATAATGTGCCCTGTCACCAACACAAAAACTGACCTACAAATGCCCACTTGCCAAATAATCATTAATGCTTCAATGAACAATTAATTGAAAATTAATAAAATTCAAGAAGAAATATGAATACAATTAAAAGGAATATTCAACAATTAAAAGAGGACATTTTTAAGGAAAAGTGAAAATCATATAAAAGCAGCCGCCATAGAATCAACAGGACACACTTCAAGTCTCGATACTTATAAACTAACATCTTTTTAATAAATTAATAAAAAAAAATTAACTAAAATCCGAAAGGCATTTTTTCCGGAAAGAAAATGCTGGCAAAAACTCATACAACTACAACTATTCACCATAAATACCCTTTAACTTTGTTAATGGTCGTAATCCTGACATTCTGGTGGCAATGTTGCAGTGCCTACAAGTTGGCCTCTTTATCACCCAATGCCATACACATAAATCCCAATATACGTTGTCCTGGCAAAAATGAAGAAAATATTTGGCATCCCTGTGAACATGGCGGTTATATTGAGAATCCCGATCCTAAAAATTGTGATGATCGTTATGTTTGCTATGTGGGCTTAAATGAAACCTGTCGTCGCGGTGATAAATGTGTGGACAATGCGATTTGTACTAATTGTGGTATCTGTCAAAAATGTGATAGTCCTGAGAATTGCTCTGATTTTAATTTGTGTCCCACAGCCCGGGGTTACACTAATTTGATTAAACGTTTGTTACAGAAACGTTTAATAGAGTTTAATGATGAATAAAAAAAATGAATTTGTATATGAAAAAGGATTTTAGATTTTTGGCGATACGATTAACTGGTTAAGAATTTAAGTGATTTTATTTAAAAATAATTGTTATATAAAAAATGGCGCATATAAACCTTAAGAGGTTTTAAGAAAAAAATTAAATAAAAATATTTATATGTATGTATATTAATTGCAAAAATTTTGTAGTATTAATTAAATCTATTGAAAATAACAAATGTTGCTGCTGAAAAAATGTAAGTCGATATTAAAATTGTGTAACTTATTCAATAGTTTTCAAAACTATAGACTAGACTATAGACTTGACTATAGACTAGACTATAGAATATACTATAGACTAGACTGTAGACCAGACTATAGACTAGACTATAGACTAGACTATAGACTAGACTATATACTAGACTATAGACTAGACTAGACAATAGACTAGACTATAGACTAGACTATAGACTAGACAATAGACTAGACTATAGACTAGACTATAGACTAGACTATAGACTAGACTATAAACTAGACTATAGACTAGACTGTAGACTAGACTATAGACTAGACTATAGACTAGACTATAGACTAGACTATAGACTAGACTATAGACTAGACTATAGACTATACTATAGACTAGAATATAGACTAGACTATAGACTAGACTATAGACTAGACTATAGACTAGACTATAGACTAGACTATAGACTATACTATAGACTAGACTATAGACTATACTATAGACTAGACTATAGACTATACTATAGACTAGACTATAGACTAGACTATAGACTAGACTATAGACTAGACTATAGACTAGATTATAGACCGAACTATAAATTGGGCAATATACTACTAGAGTATAGTAGAGATTATAGACCAGAATATAGAATAAACTAGAATCTAGACTATAGACCAGTATATAGAATAAACTAGAGGCTAGACTAAACATTAGCATATAAATTAGATTTGACTGACTATAGACTATGTTATAGACCGAACTAGAGTATAGTATAGACTATATATTTTACTATATACCGAACTATAGATTAAACTATAGACTAAACAATATATATGCTAAACTAGAGACAATACTATAGACTAGACTATAGATCAGATTATAGACTAGAGTATAGACTAGACTATAGATTAGACTATTGACTAGACTATAGATTAGACTATAGATTAGACTATAGACTACACTATAGACTAGACCATAGACTAGACTATAGTCTAGACTATAGACTAGACTATAGACTAGACTATAGACTACACTATAGACTAGACTATTGACTAAACTATAGACTAGACTATAGACTAGACTATAGACTAGACTATAGACTAAACTATAGACTAGACTATAGACTAGACTATAGACTAGACTATAGACTAGACTATAGACTAGACTATAGACTAGACTATAGACTAGACTATAGACTAGACTATAGACTAGACTATAGACTAGACTATAGACTAGACTATAGACTAGACTATAGACTAGACTATAGACTAGACTATAGACTAGACTATAGACTAGACTATAGACTAGACTATAGACTAGACTATAGACTAGACTATAGACTAGACTATAGACTAGACTATAGACTAGACTATAGACTAGACTATAGACTAGACTATAGATTAGACTATAGACTAGACTATAGACTAGACTATAGACTAGACTATAGACTAGACTATAGACTAGACTATAGACTAGACTATAGACTAGACTATAGACTAGACTATAGACTAGACTATAGACTAGACTATAGACTAGACTATAGACTAGACTATAGACTAGACTATAGACTAGACTATAGACTAGACTAGACTATAGACTAGACTATAGACTAGACTATAGACTAGACTACTATAGACTAGACTATAGACTAGACTATAGACTAGACTATAGACTAGACTATAGACTAGACTATAGACTAGACTATAGACTAGACTATAGACTAGACTATAGACTAGACTATAGACTAGACTATAGACTAGACTATAGACTAGACTATAGACTAGACTATAGACTAGACTATAGACTAGACTATAGATTAGACTATAGACTAGACTATAGACTAGACTATAGACTAGACTATAGATTAGACTATAGACTATAATATAGACTAGATTATAGACCGAACTATAAATTGGGCAATATACTACTAGAGTATAGTAGAGATTTTAGACCAGACTATAGAATAAACTATAGACTAGACTAAACATTAGCAAATAAACTATATTTGACCGAACTATAGACTATGTTATAGACCGAACTAGAGACTAGACTATAGTTTATATTTATAGAGTATATTTATAGACTATACTATAAACTATATATGAGACTATAGACTAGACTATAGACTAGACTATAGACAAGAAGACGGCACCGAAACTTCAGTTGTTGGTTTAATCGCTGCGTCTTTGGTCAATAGTTTGTATATGAAAGTGCTTCGACTCTGTATCCACTACCTGGATTAAGAACGATAACTTTGTGTTCCTCGGAAACCAGTAGTAGCCATGGAAGATATCTGTCTGATTCGAAACGTATGTATTATCAATGCCGCTAATAATTTCCTATATTTACCGAATAGACCTCAAATACTAATACAGAGCATTTTTTTAACTCCCAATAAGAATAAAGCAATTGGGTTTTTAGCTTAAGGTTTGTCCATCCGTAAGCTTGATACAAATAATGATAACCGACAAATCGCTGAAAAAAGAATTAGTTTCAGAAAGTGATCTTAAAAGTGTGTACGTTTCCCTTAAACTAGTTTCAAACGAAAATTATTGATTAAAGAACTAATTCTCGAATAATTTTGAAATCTAATTTTTCGTAAAAATTACATATTTGTAAAATTGATTTTTTTTTTCAACGGGAAGTAAAAAGCTCTGATAAAATTTGAGACATCATAAGAAATTGTGAATTAATTTAATATTTTTCGTCCTATTCCGGTGAGTGGTTCTATTTACTGAAGGATGGAAAGATATTATCAGGTTTGTTAGTTACTGCCTTTACCTTTCATTGCAATTTAAGAAAAAACCAAAATAATTTTAAACATTTAAAAGCATTTATGAAATGACTTTGTATTTATTAAAATATTTCAATATCTTTGTTCAATTTTATAAATGTATTTCTTATTTTTTTTCTTTGTTATAATTGTATGCTTAAAAATAATAAATTTGCATTTGCACATTAATTCATATCAGATTTCTACAGCTCCAGATTTCAGACCATAAGATTCTTGTATTTTCATTTAGCTCGCTAAATATACATATTTTATGAAACAATCTACAATCAATTTACGTATGTATTTTAAATTTATATGTTTATAATATTAAATATTCTTTTGTAAACTATTTGGTATATATTTTTAGGTTGATTTCTTGCTTGTCTTTTCGTTTTTATCGAGTTTTTTTTCTCTTTATTTTTCAATAAAATTTGAGGCATATTTTTAAAGTAAGTTTGGTTTTGCATATATGCTTTAGTTAAAAAACAAACTTAAATAAGTTTTTCTTAAAAAAAAGCTTAAAATTTTATAAAAACAAAAAAAAATATTATAATAAAGCACAAAATGTTCGGAGTAAAATTTATAGCAAATTTTGGATTAGAAGGGGAGAGGACCTTTAAAGAAATATATACTTAAAAATTAATTAAGGTTTCCCCTTTTTAGAGTTGTAGTTTGGTTAGTTTAACTCCTTTTAATATATATATATATATATATATATATATATATATATATATATATATATATATATATATATATATATATATATATATTTCAAATCCACTGTATAGTTCTGTTTTTTTCTTCTTCATTTGGAGGGTTTTGTTTTAAATTCAAAAATTTGTTTCTTGAAATTCTTTGGATTGCAAAGCAGCATCATCATTAGAAAGTTGCCTTTCGGTTGTTAAGGATATCTGTGGAGTGTGTTGATTACTTTTGTTTAACGTGCGTCCACCACTACCCACTGTATAGGCCACCACAGTAGCATGATCCAATTTACCCGGTAAAGCCACAAAAGCAGCACTATCTATAACACGTTTACGTGCTGCTCTATGCTGCATACGATTCAATTCCACCTCGCGCTTAATGCCATCAGGTCCAGTAGATAATTTGTAAAATAGTTCTCTTTGTTCCAATGTCTTACGTCTCGCAGAGGTAATCATGCGCACGAAGTCAATGAGCAAGTGACACAGGCGTCGGGCCGAGGAACAGGGAGAGAAAGTGCCATTAATGCCATAACTTAAGAGATCTTCTAAACGATGTAGGGTAAGAGCATGTCTTTGGGGTCCGGTTACCAGTGGTAAACCAGTTAAAGATTTGGGTATTTTGGGTTTGTAATTGTAGGTGATGTGGCCCACATTGGCAGCACCCGAAGAAAGTCTTCTTGGTTCTATGACGGTCTGGGATCTCATGTATTTGGGACGACTTGGTGCAGCTGGATTTTCGGGTGAAGAAGATTTTTTCGATCTAGGAGGTCTTACAGGAGGCACGGGACTTGCAGGATTTGAAGAACCATGTAAACGTGCATATATAGCAGAGGCGCTTTTATTTTGACGTTTTGGTGCCAAAACACTGCCACTGCGTTGTGGTGGCGAGGTAGTAGTTGGCATCAATTTAACATCAGGAGTCCAGGCTTCGGCAAATTTACCCACCACTGGATCAAAATTATCACTAACACCGTCAGAAGTTAAAAACACTATATCACCACGATCTATAATTGTCATGGACAAGGTAAGATTGCTCAATTCAGGTTTATTGCCATCGGCTGGGCCCAATGCCCCCAAAGCATCACGCATATCCCGCATAGAGGTAATATCGTGAGAAGCTTTGGAAAGAAAAGAAAGAAGTATTAAATATAAATTCATATCAAGTGGAAGTCATTATATACTTACCCAAAGTAAACTCTCTGACGCCATGTTTCTTGGAGTACACATAGCCCAACGAATCACCCACATTACAGGCACATACTACATATTTTTCACTCTGTTCTCCCTCCATTTCCACGCCATTTTCTTCCGTTCCCCTCTCTTTGGCTAAAGGTAAAACTACGGCTATTGTTAATGTACTTAAAGCACCACCAACTTCCAATATACAACCATGACCTTCCCAAAGACTACGTAAAAGACTAATGAAGACCTCCTGTGTAGAGGTGGCCATGCACTCATGTGCCAAACCAAATATGGCACGATCCAAATAATCTAAACAGCCATGCACCGCTGAACGGGCTGCCAAACGAGCACCATCACCCCAATTAACACCATCCGCTAAAGCCATAGCAGCTGCATTGCCTCTCACCACCATACCATAACAATCGGCTATGGGATTGCCCATGGGTTCTTTGGTTAACATATTGTTTTCATACAGCGAAACGGAAATGCCATAAGCTGAATCACACTCCATTTTCCAATTACTAACACCCGCTATAGAATCCTCCACTTCCTGTACTGTGGACTGATTTGAAACTGCCTCGCGCAGTAAACGTTCTGTAGTACCCTCTAGAATTTTAACGGTACCCAACTCCGTTTTAGGGTCCCCACTTTCCTTCAACTTTGAATTTGTCGTGTTATTACTTTCAGTCTTGGTATTTAAAAGATTTTTATTATTTTGATCATTGGCAGCATTTGTTTTCATATCGGCGGCAGTGTTTGTGTTAACTGCAGTGGATTTGCTAGTAGCCACCATACTAACCACTATTGTAGTGGATTTACTTAAGTTTTCCTCATTCTTTTGTTGTGTCTTACCGCCTACCCCACCTGCTCCTCCTAAGGTTACCTCTTTGGTTTGATTTTGATTCTGTGTCAAATTAGCTATTCCCGTCTTTGAGTTCTTACGTGAACGCATACCACCCGTCGTCGTACCATTAGTTTTATTCGCATTCTGATCATTTGTGCTGGTGCTGGCTCCATTACTCAGACGTCGTCCGCTACCGTAACGTTGAAATCTATTGTGATTTCGATTGTTGGTGGGATTAATACTTTTGCGCACCTCAAAACAATCGGACTCCTGTATAGTGTCGATGAAGTCTATGTCATCGGCATAACTAGCACTCAAATGCAATTTAGATCTTTTAATACCAGTCAAACCATCATCGGGTCCCGTACAGGCGGCCGTTATCGTATTCGGCCCTGTGGGATAGGTGGCAATTTGGTAGTCTGGTAAATCGGTAGGATTTTGACCATTATAGACTTCGGGGCCGTTGGTGAAAATGCGATCCATGCGGCTGAAATTGAAAAGAAATTATAATGTTAATAAAATATATCGATAGTAGTAATAGAAAAAGTGCCCTTGTGTTCTTGACTTTCAGTTCAGTTCTAGTTCAGTTCTATTTTAGTTCTAGTTCAGTTCTAGTTCAGTTCTAGTTCAGTTCTAGTTCAGTTCTAGTTCAGTTCTAGTTCAGTTCTAGTTCAGTTCTAGTTCAGTTCTAGTTCAGTTCTAGTACAGTTCTAGTTCAGTTCTAGTTCAGTTCTAGTTCAGTTCTAGTTCAGTTCTAGTTCAGTTCTAGTTCAGTTCTAGTTCAGTTCTAGTTCAGTTCTAGTTCAGTTCTAGTTCAGTTTTAGTTCAGTTCTAGTTCAGTTCTAGTTCAGTTCTAGTTCAGTTCTAGTTCAGTTCTAGTTCAGTTCTAGTTCAGTTCTAGTTCAGTTCTAGTTCAGTTCTAGTTCAGTTCTAGTTCAGTTCTAGTTCAGTTCTAGTTCAGTTCTAGTTCAGTTCTAGTTCAGTTCTAGTTCAGTTCTAGTTCAGTTCTAGTTCAGTTTTAGTTCAGTTTTAGTTCAGTTCTAGTTCAGTTCTAGTTCAGTTCTAGTTCAGTTCTAGTTCAGTTCTAGTTCAGTTCTAGTTCAGTTCTAGTTCAGTTCTAGTTCAGTTCTAGTTCAGTTCTAGTTCAGTTCTAGTTCAGTTCTAGTTCAGTTCTAGTTCAGTTCTAGTTCAGTTCTAGTTCAGTTCTAGTTCAGTTCTAGTTCTAATTAAGTTCTAGTTCAGTTCTAGTTCTAGTTAAGTTCTAGTTCAGTTCTAGTTCAGTTCTAGTTCAGTTCTAGTTCAGTTCTAGTTCAGTTCTAGTTCAGTTCTAGTTCAGTTCTAGTTCAGTTCTAGTTCAGTTCTAGTTCAGTTCTAGTTCAGTTCTAGTTCAGTTCTAGTTCAGTTCTAGTTCAGTTCTAGTTCAGTTCTAGTTCAGTTCTAGTTCAGTTCTAGTTCAGTTCTAGTTCAGTTCTAGTTCAGTTCTAGTTCAGTTCTAGTTCAGTTCTAGTTCAGTTCTAGTTCTAGTTCAGTTCTAGTTCAGTTCTAGTTCAGTTCTAGTTCAGTTCTAGTTCAGTTCTAGTTCAGTTCTAGTTCAGTTCTAGTTCAGTTCTAGTTCAGTTCTAGTTCAGTTCTAGTTCAGTTCTAGTTCAGTTCTAGTTCAGTTCTAGTTCAGTTCTAGTTCAGTTCTAGTTCAGTTCTAGTTCAGTTCTAGTTCAGTTCTAGTTCAGTTCTAGTTCAGTTCTAGTTCAGTTCTAGTTCAGTTCTAGTTCAGTTCAGTTCTAGTTCAGTTCTAGTTCAGTTCGTTCAGTTCTAGTTCAGTTCTAGTTCAGTTCTAGTTCAGTTCTAGTTCAGTTCTAGTTCAGTTCTAGTTCAGTTCTAGTTCAGTTCTAGTTCAGTTCTAGTTCAGTTCTAGTTCAGTTCTAGTTCAGTTCTAGTTCAGTTCTAGTTCAGTTCTAGTTCAGTTCTAGTTCAGTTCTAGTTCAGTTCTAGTTCAGTTCTAGTTCAGTTCTAGTTCAGTTCTAGTTCATTTTCAGTTCTAGTTCAGTTCTAGTTCAGTTCTAGTTCCGTTCTAGTTCTAGTTCAATACTAGTTCCGTTCTAATTCAGTTCTATTTCAGTTCTATTTCAATTCTATTTCAATTCTATTTCAATTCTATTTCAATTCTATTTCTATTCTATTTCAATTCTATTTCAGTTCTATTTCAATTCTAGTTCAGTTCTAGTTCTGTTCTATCTTTTTAAAAACTTAAGAATTAAAGCTGCAACTTATCACACCACCCCCGCACATTAAGCTATTAATCATTATTTATTTACATGATAAATAAACGCCATAATAAATTGACACTTACCCCTCTAAATATTTGATTATAAAGTTTCCATCTTCATCTGTTTTACGCGGACTCTTGGGGCCATCACGAGGTTCAGCTATAAAACTCAATTGACGAAAATAGGTGGTGACCTTTTGTCTTAAAGATGGCATTTCGTAGTTGCTGCTGCTGCAGCTGCTCCTCCACACACCGATGCACTGCACTCTTCACTCACTTCACGTTTAGTGAGTGTAGCAGTAAATAAATTGATGTTTACAACTCTATTATTGCAATGAAGTTAGTTAGTCGTCAGTTTAATAAAGACAGCGAAGCAATAACTTCAATTTAGTTGTTTTTGAATAAAAAGCACTGTTGTTAAAAGTTGTTGTTGTTTTTTTCTTAATTATAACGATTTTAATTTTTCAATATGCCATAAATTCATTTGTAATCAGTAGATGACCAAACTATTGCACAAGCTGAGGGGCTTTTTGTTTAACGGTTTGAGATGATAAGAGGAGGATGAGCCACAAAAGAATAAAAAAATATGAATTGTGCTACAATAGTAATTAAAATATAAAAAAGAACCCAACAATTCTCTAGCAATGTTTATTTTTTATAAGTTTTGTTCTGAACGAGTATATAAGGGTTTATATTCTGCAGCTTTTTGTTGTTGTTTTTTGGGTTATAGGAAGAGTTTTTCTTATAGCAATTGATGCCTTAATAGTACGACCATGCTTGGACTATAATGATGATACTGCTGCTGTCTATGATAATGTTGAAAATGTTTGGGTGTGTGCAAACATATAAAAAGTTCATTCACATTATCAAAATAAATTATTGAATCTATCTTTATTCGTTGCTGCCACTGCAGGCAATTGTTGTTGAGATGCTGACAATAATGTTGAATTGTTTAATTTTTAAGCAGTAGTTTTTCTATACTTTTTTTCAAATTTGATTAAATCAATTTATTATTAAATAACCAAGTCATGTGGGTCCATATGCCATTAAACGTTGTTCCACTTGGCTGAAGTTTTTAATTTGTTGTTTAAAAATTAACTGTAAGAAATTAAAGAAAGAAAATAAATTATTATAAAATTCAATTTGATATAAATAAATGAAATATTTCACATATGTATGTATGTGTGTGTAGGGATTTCCGCTCCAAAAGTAACAATTATTTAATTTAAATTTGCATTTTTTATACAATATGCAGTTATGATTTATGTCATTCTCCTGTGATACACTGGTACGAAAAGAAAGATAAAGGTAAAATTTGTTTCGATTAGTTTGTAACCTTCAAATATTATGGTCCTACACCTTGAAATATACTAGGATTGGGAGTATTGATTACATAAAGTAATTCAAGTAATTACACGGTCAATTACAATAACTTGCAATGTGTAATTGAGCAATAACCAATTACAAATGTTTGTAATTGGTTATTGAATACTTGTATTAGCAGTTTACAAATTACAATTGGTAATTCTTCAATCACAATAACAAGTAATTGTACTTTGCTAATTACTAATAATTGTAAATGTAAAGCTTCAAATACAACCTTTTCACATGCAGTTTTAATTGAAAATGTTATCCTGAAATATATCAACCCCTGGATTAAAGTTCTAGTTCAGTTGTAGTTCAGTTCTAATTCAGCTCTAGTTCAGTTCTAGTTCAGTTCTACTTCAGTTCTCGTTCTTTTTTAGTTCAGTTCTTGTTCAGTTCTTTCAGATCTAGTTCAGTTCTAGTTCTAGTTCAGTTCTAGTTCTAGTTCATTCTAGTTCAGTTCTAGTTCAGTTCTAGTTCAGTTCTAGTTCAGTTCTAGTTCAGTTCTAGTTCAGTTCTAGTTCAGTTCTAGTTCAGTTCTAGTTCAGTTCTAGTTCAGTTCTAGTTCAGTTCTAGTTCAGTTCTAGTTCAGTTCTAGTTCAGTTCTAGTTCAGTTTTAGTTCAGTTTAGTTCAGTTCTAGTTCAGTTCTAGTTCAGTTCTAGTTCAGTTCTAGTTCAGTTCTAGTTCAGTTCTAGTTCAGTTCTAGTTCAGTTCTAGTTCAGTTCTAGTTCAGTTCTAGTTCAGTTCTAGTTCAGTTCTAGTTCAGTTCTAGTTCAGTTCTAGTTCAGTTCTAGTTCAGTTCTAGTTCAGTTCTAGTTCAGTTCTAGTTCAGTTCTAGTTCAGTTCTAGTTCAGTTCTAGTTCAGTTCTAGTTCAGTTCTAGTTCAGTTCTAGTTCAGTTCTAGTTCAGTTCTAGTTCAGTTCTAGTTCAGTTCTAGTTCAGTTCTAGTTCAGTTCTAGTTCAGTTCTAGTTCAGTTCTAGTTCAGTTCTAGTCAGTTCTAGTTCAGTTCTAGTTCAGTTCTAGTTCGAGTTCTAGTTCGAGTTCTAGTTCAGTTCTAGTTCAGTTCTAGTTCAGTTCTAGTTCAGTTCTAGTTCAGATCTAGTTCAGTTCTAGTTCAGTTCTAGTTCAGTTCTAGTTCAGTTCTAGTTCAGTTCTAGTTCAGTTCTAGTTCAGTTCTAGTTCAGTTCTAGTTCAGTTCTAGTTCAGTTCTAGTTCAGTTCTAGTTCAGTTCTAGTTCAGTTCTAGTTCAGTTCTAGTTCAGTTCTAATTTAGTTCTAGTTAGGTTCTAGTTCAGTTCTAGTTCAGTTCTAGTTCAGTTCTAGTTCAGTTCTAGTTCAGTTCTAGTTCAGTTCTAGTTCTGTTCTAGTTCAGTTCTAGATCAGTTCTAGTTCAGTTCAGTTCAAGTTCAGTTCAAGTTCAGTTCAAGTTCAGTTCTAGTTCAGTTCTAGTTCAGTTCTAGTTCAGTTCTAGTTCAGTTCTAGTTCAGTTCTAGTTCAGTTCTAGTTCAGTTCTAGTTCAGTTCTAGTTCAGTTCTAGTTCAGTTCTAGTTCAGTTCTAGTTCAGTTCTAGTTCAGTTCTAGTTCAGTTCTAGTTCAGTTCTAGTTCAGTTCTAATTTAGTTCTAGTTAGGTTCTAGTTCAGTTCTAGTTCAGTTCTAGTTCAGTTCTAGTTCAGTTCTAGTTCAGTTCTAGTTCAGTTCTAGTTCAGTTCTAGTTCAGTTCTAGTTCAGTTCTAGTTCAGTTCTAGATCAGTTCTAGTTCACTTCTAGTTCAGTTCTAGTTCAGTTCTATTTCAGTTCTAGTTCAGTTCTAGTTCAGTTCTAGTTCAGTTCTAGTTCAGTTCTAGTTCAGTTAGTTCAGTTCTAGTTCAGTTGTTTCAGTTCTAGTTCAGTTCTAGTTCAGTTCTAGTTCAGTTCTAGTTCAGTTCTAGTTCAGTTCTAGTCAGTTCTAGTTCAGTTCTTAGTTCAGTTCTAGTTCAGTTCAGTTCAGGTCTAGTTCAGTTCTAGTTCAGTTTTAGTTCAGTTCTAGTTCAGTTCAGTTCAAGTTCAGTTCTATTTCAGATCTAGTTCAGTTCTAGTTCTAGTTCAGTTCTAGTTCTAGTTCAGTTCTAGTTCAGTTCTAGTTCAGTTCTAGTTCAGTTCTAGTTCAGTTCTAGTTCAGTTCTAGTTCAGTTCTAATTTAGTTCTAGTTAGGTTCTAGTTCAGTTCTAGTTCAGTTCTAGTTCAGTTCTAGTTCAGTTCTAGTTCAGTTCTAGTTCAGTTCTAGTTCTGTTCTAGTTCAGTTCTAGATCAGTTCTAGTTCAGTTCAGTTCAAGTTCAGTTCAAGTTCAGTTCAAGTTCAGTTCTAGTTCAGTTCTAGTTCAGTTCTAGTTCAGTTCTAGTTCAGTTCTAGTTCAGTTCTAGTTCAGTTCTAGTTCAGTTCTAGTTCAGTTCTAGTTCAGTTCTAGTTCAGTTCTAGTTCAGTTCTAGTTCAGTTCTAGTTCAGTTCTAATTTAGTTCTAGTTAGGTTCTAGTTCAGTTCTAGTTCAGTTCTAGTTCAGTTCTAGTTCAGTTCTAGTTCAGTTCTAGTTCAGTTCTAGTTCAGTTCTAGTTCAGTTCTAGTTCAGTTCTAGATCAGTTCTAGTTCACTTCTAGTTCAGTTCAGTTCTAGTTCAGTTCTAGTTCAGTTCTAGTTCAGTTCTAGTTCAGTTCTAGTTCAGTTCTAGTTCAGTTCTAGTTCAGTTCTAGTTCAGTTCTAGTTCAGTTCTAGTTCAGTTCTAGTTCAGTTCTAGTTCAGTTCTAGTTCAGTTCTAGTTCAGTTCTAGTTCAGTTCTAGTTCAGTTCTAGTTCAGTTCTAATTCAGTTCTAATTCAGTTCTAGTTCAGTTCTAGTTCAGTTCTAGTTCAGTTCTAGTTCAGTTCTAGTTCAGTTCTAGTTCAGTTTTAGTTCAGTTCTAGTTCAGTTCAGTTCAAGTTCAGTTCAAGTTCAGTTCAAGTTCAGTTCTAGTTCAGTTCTAGTTCAGTTCTAGTTCAGTTCTAGTTCAGTTCTAGTTCAGTTCTAGTTCAGTTCTAGTTCAGTTCTAGTTCAGTTCTAGTTCATTTCTAGTTCAGTTCTAGTTCAGTTCTAGTTCAGTTCTAGTTCAGTTCTAGTCATGTAGGTCCATATGTAGAGCTTACGGAGAGGAAAGTAAAACGCCGGAATACTTTTTCGATATTATAACAAGTATTAATCACTGAGTTTCTGAACAATGGACTCTGAAGATGATTTGAAGTGATAAAAGTGTTATTCTCTAATACGACTTCATATCGGCAATACCACTGTATCTCCTGTCTATAACCATTGTTTACCACAGGATGTCGTTATGGTTTTTTTTATTTAACTCTCTCCCCTCCTAAATCTTGTTTAATGCCTTACCTATTTTAAAATTGTATATTTTAGTTGAAAAAAATCATCATTCTTAAATTGTGATTACGAAATGTTCTACGTTTACACAATAAAACAAGTAACTTAGGGGTAAAATGTTGGAGTTGTTGTTGCACAAACTCTGTTGCATGCATAAAATATGTATGTGTGTATGTGAATGTTTGTAACTAACTAACATTTGTAACAGCAAACAAAACGAAGAAGAAGTAACTCATTATATTATTTAAATATGCAAAACGTATAAAAAAAGTATGCAACTTCGAATGATACCATAATTACGCCGTTTTGTTTGTATTTTTTTTTTTGCATATTTTAAAATCGTAAATGCCCGTAATAGGCATACATAGAGATACAATAACAATAATGATGATGGTAAAGATGATGATGATGTTCATCATTATGATGATGATGAGCTCATATTTCTACTAATGACAATTATGGCACAAGTACTATTTGTTGTCTGTCTATCCACATGGCGGGCGTTCGTTTGGTGGTTGTTATTTGGTTTTTTGCGGTTTTTGTGTTTAATTTTTGAGGCAAGTATGTATGTATGATTATTATTTGAAAAAAATTATAAATTATTTTTCTAAAAATTCGTACACTTAAATGGTTAGTTTTGTTCTACTGTCGGCTTAAAACTTAATGAAATCTAACAGCTTAAGTACATTTTAATTAGTATGTAGAAATGTATTTAGATTCGGTACGTGTTTGTATATGACAATAGATAAATAGAAATTGCATTGAAAAAACGTGATATCTAAGAAATGGTCACTACTATCATGATACATTTTTTTAATAGTGTGAACAATGTACTTTATTAGTAATTATAAATGTTGATTGATAATTATCTGTGAAATTTTTAAATTAAAATTAGCAGAGATGTATTTAATAAATATAAATGGCAGATTTTGTCATTGTGCAAATTACTTTTAAACTTTGAGGTTGTTAAAAAATTTTATGGATTAAAATTACATTATAAAAACAGTTCTAGTTTAGTTCTAGTTCAGTTCTAGTTCAGTTCTAGTTTAGTTCTAGTTAGTTTCTAGTTTAGTTCTAGTTTAGTTCTAGTTTAGTTCTAGCTTAGTTCTAGTTAGTTCTAGTTTAGTTGCTAGTTTAGTTCTAGTTTAGTTCTAGTTTAGTTCTATTTAGTTCTAAGTTTAGTTCTAGTTTAGTTCTAGTTTAGTTCTAGTTTAGTTCTAGTTTAGTTCTAGTTTAGTTCTAGTTTAGTTCTAGTTCAGTTCTAGTTCAGTTCTAGTTCAGTTCTAGTTCAGTTCTAGTTCAGTTTCTAGTTCAGTTCTAGTTCAGTTCTAGTTCATTCTAAGTTCAGTTCTAGTTCAGTTCTAGTTCAGTTCTAGTTCAGTTCTCTAGTTCAGTTCTAGTTCAGTGTCTAGTTCAGTTCTAGTTCAGTTCTAGTTCAGTTCTAGTTCAGTTCTAGTTCAGTTCTAGTTCAGTTCTAGTTCAGTTCTAGTTCAGTTCTAGTTCAGTTCTAGTTCAGTTCTAGTTCAGTTTCTAGTTCAGTTCTAGTTCAGTTCTAGTCAGTTTAGTTCAGTTCTAGTCAGTTCTAGTTCAGTTCTAGTTCAGTTCTAGTTCAGTTCTAGTTCAGTTCTAGTTCAGTCTAGTCAGTTCTAGTTCAGTTTAGTTCAGTTCTAGTTCAGTTCTAGTTCAGTTCTAGTTCAGTTCTAGTTTCAGTTCTAGTTCAGTTCTAGTTCAGTTCTAGTTCAGTTCTAGTTCAGTCTAGTTCAGTTCTAGTTTCAGTTCTAGTTCAGTTCTAGTTCAGTTCTAGTTCAGTTCTAGTTCAGTTCTAGTTCAGTTCTAGTTCAGTTCTAGTTCAGTTCTAGTTCAGTCTAGTTCAGTTCTAGTTCAGTTCTAGTTCAGTTCTAGTTCAGTTCTAGTTCAGTTTATCAGTTCTAGTCAGTTCTAGTTCAGTTCTAGTTCAGTTCTAGTTCAGTTCTCAGTTCTAGTTCAGTTCTAGTTCAGTTCTAGTTCAGTTCTAGTTCAGTTCTAGTTCAGTTCTAGTTCAGTTCTAGTTCAGTTCTAGTTCAGTTCTAGTTCAGTTCTAGTTCAGTTCTAGTTCAGTTCTAGTTCAGTTCTAGTTCAGTTCTAGTTCAGTTCTAGTTCAGTTCTAGTTCAGTTCTAGTTCAGTTCTAGTTCAGTTCTAGTTCAGTTCTAGTTCAGTTCTAGTTCAGTTCTAGTTCAGTTCTAGTTCAGTTCTAGTTCAGTTCTAGTTCAGTTCTAGTTCAGTTCTAGTTCAGTTCTAGTTTAGTTCAGTTTAGTTCTAGTTTAGTTCTAGTTCAGTTTTAGTTCAGTTCTAGTTCAGTTCTAGTTCAGTTCTAGTTCAGTTCTAGTTCAGTTCTAGTTCAGTTCTAGTTCAGTTCTAGTTCAGTTCTAGTTCAGTTCTAGTTCAGTTCTAGTTCAGTTCTAGTTCAGTTCTAGTTCAGTTCTAGTTCAGTTCTAGTTCAGTTCTAGTTCAGTTCTAGTTCAGTTCTAGTTCAGTTCTAGTTCAGTTCTAGTTCAGTTCTAGTTCAGTTCTAGTTCAGTTCTAGTTCAGTTCTAGTTCAGTTCTAGTTCAGTTCTAGTTCAGTTCTAGTTCAGTTCTAGTTCAGTTCTAGTTCAGTTCTAGTTCAGTTCGTTCAGTTCTAGTTCAGTTCTAGTTCAGTTCTAGTTCAGTTCTAGTTCAGTTCTAGTTCAGTTCTAGTTCAGTTCTAGTTCAGTTCTAGTTCAGTTCTAGTTCAGTTCTAGTTCAGTTCTAGTTCAGTTCTAGTTCAGTTCTAGTTCAGTTCTAGTTCAGTTCTAGTTCAGTTCTAGTTCAGTTCTAGTTCAGTTCTAGTTCAGTTCTAGTTCAGTTCTAGTTCAGTTCTAGTTCAGTTCTAGTTCAGTTCTAGTTCAGTTCTAGTTCATTTCTATTTCAGTTCCAGTTCAGTTCTACTTCTGTTCTAGTTTAGTTCTATTTCAAAATGACAAAAAACTTATAATTTCCAAATGCCTGATGGGAAAAGGCTGAAATCTAACTTCGAAGAAGTTAAGTTAAGGATTTAAAACAAGCCCTAATGTTTATGCTATACTCCCTAGAAAAACCATTTTGTTTCCAATTCAAATTTGTACAACAATTTATACAAATTTCAGTTTCAAATGTACACACATAACAGTTTCCTATATTTCTTATAAAATATTCTGCATCCTCTCCATTTAAATTCCCCTAAGTATTCCGCACCATATTTGATTTCAATTAAAATGCATATATTAGTACTTGTATATGTACATACGATATTGCATTAAACACTATCAATGCATGCAAATCAATTTCAATTGAACTTCAAATTGAAAACCTTGAACTTAAGAGAGAAAAAAAAACAAATCTTAGAAATAAAAACATTTTCTAATTAAATAAAATCGAATAAAACGTGAGAAACTATAATACATAATAGTGTAGTATTAGACAAACAGCGCCACCTACATTAAGAAACAATAACTAGATAATTGACATTATAAAAAAGTGTATTTGAAAGTTGTTTCTTTTTGCATAGAAAAAAAAAAAACATTGGCAAATAGCAATTTAATCTATTTAAATAAATATATAGAGAAAATACATAATGTGGGTATTTAAAAGAAAAAACCTATCAGATACTTGCTATAGATAGAGATCTCTCTGTACCTAGTTATATAGTTGAAATTACTGCTGCTGATCATACCACTTGCTATAAGTACTCTATATGTTTGTCAAACGCCCATTTAGTATAAGAAAACTGAAATATTTTTGTTTAATTTTTAAATTCTTGTACATATGTATTTTGAATGCATGGGCTGGCTGTATATGTGCTAAATATTAGACTGACATTTTTTTAAAAAAAATTAGTTTATTTTGATATAATCTCACGCACAGTTTGGCATGTGTTGTAGGATTTTATTGTTTTGTCAAGTGGTCAGAGAACTTAACGTACCCGGCTTGCTACGCTACTCTAATCGTTATTAAATTGCAAAAAATTCCCATTTCATTGTAAGGTTTCTATGTTCGCTATTGGTGCTTTTCCGGTGGGTTAGTGTTCCAGTCTGTTAGACCTGGGTTCGATTTCCACCTGCGATACTGGTAAAGGACACAGGCGCAAAGGAAGCCTCGATCCGAGAATGTTCAATTTTATATTTCTAGCTTTAATGTTATATAAAATTCTAAAAGTACTCAAAAAGTACCAGAAAGTTCCCTTTTATAGATTGTCATCCATTTAGGACTTTTTATGCCCATTTTTTATATATCAAAGAGTATCATTTAAATGTCAGCCTGTAAGGTACTACATGACCTCAATATTCGCGGCAACATAGGAATTTTTGTCGATAGTCAAGCGGCACTTCTCTCAGTAAATTCTTATTCTACCACTTCCCTATTAGTCAGACAATGCAAGAAGGATCTGTCAAGGCTGGGTCGCCTGTCTGATATTACCCTTGTTTGGGCAGATCCCGTTCGGACTCTTGATATCTCCAACGCCGTTTCAGTAGCAACTACGCTAGGCTTTATCAAGAGCAGTATCTTCAGATTCTTTCTTCAGAAGGCTGAAAATAGGTGGAATAATCTGGACACATGTAAAGGGACCAAGTTATTATGGCCCTCATTCAATGAAAAACGCACAAGACACCTTATAAACCGCAGCAGACGGGATATATCGAGGTTGATAGCAGTAATAACAGGACACTGGGTGCTAGGCTAGGAAGAAACGGTCTTCAATCTTCTCTGCGAATGCCCTGCTCCGGTTATTAAGAG